>NC_051154.1:47798499-48048499 GCF_013339745.2 Dermacentor silvarum | reverse complement strand
ACATCGGCACCCTAAATATCGCGACAAGGCAACGCTTGAGAAAGGCGAAGGTGGCCTTGTGGTTAGCAGGGAGAAGGGAAGAGCTAGAAAATCAGACGAGACAGGATATCTTACACGTTTCCTTTGAGGAGCATTTGCCACTGCATTTGTGAACGCGTAACTATCTATAAGTGGTCGCATTTACATTTGTTGTCTTCGCTAAGAACGCAGTGATACACCAAAAGAAGATGGCGTTAGCGAAAAACTGGTGCTGTTTCTGTGTTTTTTTTTTTTTTTTTTATTAGGACTTTTTTTATAGGACTTTGTTTTATTAGGACATGTTCTTGGCTTTAATTTTTAAAATTTATATGAAGGTATTATTGCTTAAAGTTTTATAAAATTTTATTTATTTATTTATTTATTTATTTATTTATTTATTTATTTATTTATTTATTTATTTATTTATTTATTTACAAATACTGCAGCCGTATTACAGGGCTGGGAACAGTAAATTAGCGTACACAGAAAAACAGGTGAACAATTTAAATGCATTTAACATTAAACACACGCAAATATGAGAAAAGGAGAAAGTAAACACAGATAAACCAATCTACATATTCGATAAGCACTCTCATATGGCGACTAACCAGCAAATTAGCATACAAGGCAAACTTGCAAACACAAGCGAACAATTGTAGAAATAGTTGCAAGCCCCAGAGAACCCTAACCCTAAATAAATTGTTATTATAGCTCTTCTAAGTACCAGTGTCGGTTTCGTTTCCCTGAAGGTAAATGTCATGACATGATGACGCAGAAGCTAGTCACGTGATGACGTGTATGTATGTATGTATGTATGTATGTATGTATGTATGTATGTATGTATGTATGTATGTATGTATGTATGTATGTATGTATGTATGTATGTATGTATGTATGTATGTATGTATGTATGTATGTATGTATGTATGTATGTATGTATGTATGCATGCTGGGGCGGATCCAGGCTTTTTGTGAGGGGGGGGGGTCAGCTTTTATCAATGATGATGATGATAGTAGCCTTTCTCATTTACCAAAATTCACCATTTCTGCTCACGATAAACCTGCGTTTTATACGGCTGGAGCAACACCTGTAGCCCGCCGTGGTGGCTCAGATAGCTCAGGCGTTGCGCTGCTGAGCACGAGATCGCGGGATCGAATCTCGGCCGCGGCGGCCGCATTTCGGTGGAGGCGAAATGCAAAAACGCCCGTGTGCTTGCGTTGTATAGTGCACCTTAAAGAACCCCGGGCGGTCAAAATTAATCCGGAGCCTTCCACTACGGCGCGCCTCATAATCAGAGCTGGTTTTGGCACGTAAAACCCCAGAAAGATGAAGAAGCCCTATAGCGAAGCCCGGTATCGGTTTCTCCGAGCTTATAAGGAAAAGGACGTTAGCCAATACAGCCATGTGCTTGGCGGCTGTGCCTGATAATACAGGGTGTTCAAAATTAAGCTTTATGGCTTTCTTAAAATTAGGCACTGGGAGGCACGCGAAGACCACCTGTACAAATAAGTTATGTGGCCAGGGGAGCACTAAGTGAGATGATAATTATCGCTGTGAGCAGCCCAATTACCTAAAATTGAACAATTATTTTTGTCGACTGCAGTAAGTGGGTATGTTTGTATTGAAAACTTAGAGGCAGTCGTGTTTCTAAACAGTATCAGTCGGAAGGATTATTCTAGCGTTTTCGTGCTCCGAGATATCCGACTCCAAATTTCAATTGTCGTACTGCGCAGAGTTATCGAGTCGACGCGAGAGCGGCTTATGCTTTGCGTTGCTGTGGAAGGGAGGCATTTTGAACATTTTTAGGGCATTGACATCTTGATGGGTGAAGTGTTGTCATGAGATTTGTGCATGACAACACCAAACTTAAAGCGGCAGTATGAAATATTCGTTAGCATAGCTAATAAGGTTTCTGCTGTTGATGGTGCAGTTGTTGCTTTTGATATCAATAAAACTTACAATACTTGGAAATCAGCAGTCACCTTATTTGCGTAGCCCAGGCAAGGACCATGCCCGGTCGTCTAGTCACCATTACGCACGCGCACTGTCCTCCGGCTTCTCCGCGCGCGCCATTATCTCGACATGGCAGCTGCCGCCATCTTTACAGGCCTCCCAGGGGTCGCGTGTTACGACAGCGGTTACGGGTTCTTCAATTTTTTTTTTATTTCGCCAGCCGTGAGGGGAATGGGGAAAGTTATTATCTTTGCCAATGTCTCCACCGCGTTGTCAGACTAAACGCCGCACTCAACAGCC
Organism: Dermacentor silvarum; assembly: GCF_013339745.2. NCBI lineage: Eukaryota > Metazoa > Arthropoda > Arachnida > Ixodida > Ixodidae > Dermacentor > Dermacentor silvarum. The sequence continues at coordinate 48,046,227 of NC_051154.1, read as the reverse complement.
GTGTCACATCAGGGAGGAGCTTTGCGCCGATCCTCACTGTCTTGCATGCGTAATCATGCGAACGACAATTAAAATTTGGAGTTGGATATCTCAGAGCATAGACATTCTAGAAGAATTCTTCCAAGTGAAACTATGTAGAAACACGACTGCCTCTAACTTTTAAATACAAACATACACACTTACTGTAGTCAATAAAAAGTTAATTATTCAATTTTAGTTAATTCGGCAGCTGACAGCGATAATTATCATCTCACTTTGTGTCCCCCTGGCCACATAACTTATTTGCGCAGGTGGTATTCACGTGCCTCCCAGTACCTAATTTTATAAAAACCATAAAGCTTAATTTTGAACACCCGGTATATCTATAGCCTGTATTGTTTCTTAAAATAAAATTTGGGATGATCTGTCACAGGTTTGTTATAAATGCGTAAGCACGGGTCCATCTTTGGAGTTCTGTTGGGACACCTTTATTTCCTTAAGAAGATTCTTTGTGTTCGGCTGAGACACCTTCGTTTGCTTTGGAGGAAACGCTCCGCTCCAACGCGGCAACCACTACGATGGTTGTTTGCGATATGCGAATCACCGCGTATGAAGACTCACGACGCCACCTACAAGAAGAACGATGTGGCGTAGTAGCCGAGAGCGCGAGCCAGCGTCTTCATGTTTTGTTTCCCACGCGACGTCATCCTTTTACACAAGGCGCGTATCTGCTCCCGTTTCTCTAACCACGCGACGCCATCCTAGGCCCGCGCGCTGGCGTTGGCCGCTGACGTCACGCTTCCCCACTTCGCAGCCGCTGCTCGAGACTTCGCCCCGCTCCGCGAGAACGGCCACTCAGATAAACGGATCCGGCGGCTTTGAGCCTCTTATGCTTAATGTACGACAATAAAACTGCGAAGTTAAAATGAAAACCTTCTAGCGTACGAACGGTACTGTGCTCGTACTGGATATTGTCAACGTGTCACTGTGATCACAACGAGTGCTACAGTTAAAAAAAGTTGCCTATGCGTAGTTCTTAGTTTAGCTGTTAGTTGTTATTATGTATATATGAACACTTCCTCGAGAGATCTCTTTCATTAAGCAGGTTGGTCGCGGAACCGATGACAGCCAATGAGGCAACCGATGACACCCCAATGGGGAACTAAGTTGATCAGGCGCGAAGACGCTCGCGCGACCATCGGGGCGCTTGGCAAAAGGGACGTCCCCTCGTTCATGCGACGCCACCGACGGGACGAGTAAGGCACGTCCGGTGCCAGGAGGTCCAAGGTGTTCTTGAGAACAAATAACTACGGCAACTTCGCGACACCATACCCCTAAGGAATACAACTAAGCTTTTGAGCGAGCTAGCTTTACTTCCACATGGCTGATACCACTGGTGCTCGCGAAAAATAATTTTGAAGAATGCTGGTGGCCATATTTTTTTGCGACCGGGCCATCCCCCTGTCAGCGAGGGGGCGATACAGAAATCTGAGGGGGGGGGGGGGTCAGGACATTCGGACATCCCCCCTGGATCCGCGCCTGTATGTATGTATGTATGTATGTATGTATGTATGTATGTATGTATGTATGTATGTATGTATGTATGCATGTATGTATGCATGCATGTATGTATGTATGTATGTATGTATGTATGCATGTATGCATGTATGCATGTATGCATGTATGCATGTATGCATGTATGCATGTATGTATGTATGTATGTATGTATGTATGTATGTATGCATGTATGCATGTATGTATGTATGTATGTATGTATGCATGTATGCATGTATGCATGCATGCATGTATGTATGTACGCGAATGTGTGCGCGTACCTATCGTCACGATGACCACCGATCAGGACAATAAATATGTTCGTACCTTTGTTCAAAATTCTGTGTCACCTCTCTTTCGTGCTCTAAGCAGCTTCGCTGGTCATCCACCTTCACCGAGTGGAATAGATAATCAATTTTTAAAATAAATGTTGGTTGAATTAAGTATGATTTCCTATACCGTGTATCACGTTGCAGTGCGGATTTTCGTGTCAAACAACTACCGGGACACATTTAGCCCACAAATAGAACGTAAAACACACCTTATTATGTCCACAGTGATTCCCGCTAAAGTTCTAATCTGCAGATCGCGCCTCCGGTGCGCGAAGGCTAGGCGAAGTTGGTCACGTCACATGATGCGCAGCCCTAAAAATGGTTCGAAGGAGGTGTTGCTATTACACCGGTTGTAGATCCTGCTACTCGCAGCGCACTTATCACTCCCGACACACCTCGTATTAGACAAAAGAGCCATCCATCTCATAGAAAATATAAATGTATTGAATTATTCAATGTCCGGTGCTACCAGACGTCCGCGACGGTGTCGCCTTCGGACACGGCCCCTGCGGCCGCAGGTAACGTATCCGATTTCTTTTCCGGACTTGGTTCTTCCTTGGTGACTATGATGCTCGTGTCGACAATCTCGGCCTTGTAGCGCACGCGGCAGTCCAGACTCCTCGGTTACCGAGAGGACCGGCTTGACGTCCGGCTGAGTTGTCCTGCTTGCTGGTGGCGCTGAAGTCCTTGAGGACCGTCAAACGGTATGCCGGGGGACGTTCCCGAACGGCGGCGCTCGGGCGAACGCCTTGTTGCCGCTGTTGTATGGGGCGTTGCCACCTGAACGTTCCGACGAAGACTTGGTAAATTTCATGTTCATGCGTGGGGGCTTCTTGGGCTTGACTCCCAGCGCGTCCGACTCGGGAACGCCACCGTCGTCACCTCCGCCGGCCCTGTAGTTGCCGCCGCTGCCGGAAGCCTGATTCATCGGCGACATTATATCGGACACCTCGTTTCTCTTTGACAGTGCTGGCGACGCGCAGCTATCGTCACCTCCGAAGGCCACCCTGAGTGAGGATGGAAGTGGGGCGGCTGCCGCGGAGTTCTTGTTCCGGAACGCAGCGGCCCCGGGTGGGTGGCGCGGCACGTGAGTCGCCGTGGTCGGCGACGGCAGCTTGTTCGCCATTGCCAGGAAAGGTGGCAAGTGCATGTGGCTCGCGGGCATCTTGTTCTCTTTTCGCGGAATCTCGGGATTGTTCTGGTCCCTGGGCCGGTATGGTCCTGAGCCACCTTCGGGGGCGCCCACGACGGTGACGGCGAGCCGTTTACTGGTTCCGGATCCGTATCCTGGTCTGTCTTGTGGGAGTGAGCCCAGTGTCCATGGCGGCGCGGGGGCCCTCCAAGGGAAAACTTGCTGATGCCATCCTCGGCGGCTCTGGGAGCGCAAGTGCCTTTGATGCCACTCTAACGATTTGGGCCAGCCAAACGGTGGCGTTGGCATGGGTGGATCGCCGGGAGTAGCCATGTGCCAGCTGGAAGCTACAGCAGCGGTGGCTCCCTTGGGCACGGCAGGTATGTACCGGCCGAACGTGCATCCATTCCACTCAAACTGCAATAACGGCAATATCGTGTCCATGTTTGCCTGCGCGCTGGGCCCACCGCATGCTCCAGGTGCCTCGACTGGTCCTCCTCCCTGGAAGGGCACGAAGTAGAGTGAACCCAGAGGGCGGTACCGTGGGGGCCACAGCGTATGCCTGCGGGTGGACCGTGTGGCCCAGATCGGCGGGATTCGTCCCGGGGCCGCCACCCGGCGTCGTCTGGGAGGTCCGCTGTACCTCATCCAGGCTCCGGGGCAAGGACGGAGTGGCGGTCAGCACGAAGAGCTGGGTTGCGTGCGCGCAGCAACTCCTCCGGGTCGCGATCGGTGTCCGAAATGGAACTGAGCCTCCTGGAGCTCGGCTTAGGCCACCCAGTTTCGAACGGCTGGCTCGAGCGTGGGGGATGCCACGAGGTCCCGCGACTGATCCCCGCGAGACCATTCTTCGTCTTCCTTCGTCTCCAGCCGCGATGTCGCTTCGGACTTTCGTCTAGAGCAGCTTACGGAAGCAGTTCCCACACTAATGAGTCGCACAGTTTTTAAGAGCGGTATGGCGACCCCACAGTAGCTGCTTTGGTATATTAATCTGTACTTGCTTTGCAACGCAGTGCTCAAGTATGAGTGTGGCGCACTGTACGCGGGGAGATACGATAGAGGCTCCGCAAGAATTAGGTGCGCAAATCAATGATGAGAGTACACCGCTTTCCATATCCTTATCGTCACGCAACAACCGAGTTGTCTGTGTCATTTACGACTGCGCAGTAGTGTCGTTGCACATTGCCACAACTGAAAGCGATAGAGGCGTAAGATTAGACTAACTAATGTTATTTTTTTCATTTCGCCTCCATAAAAATTTGGCCGCCGCGGCCGGTATCGAACCCGCAACGTCAAACGTTAAACAGAGCACCGCCATAGTCACTGGGCTACAGCGGCGAGTTGTTACACCTCTAGCCCGCCCCGCTAAACTTTGCAGACTAGGTTTGTGCGTACCTTGCATGGATTCGGCTGTCTGCCGGGCACTGCCATACAATCCCTGTGAGGCTTTGGCAGGCCTGTTTCACGGCACTGAATAAACTATTTTATTATTATTATTATTATTATTATTATTATTATTATTATTATTATTATTATTATTATTATTATTATTATTATTATTATTATTATTATTATTATTATTATTATTATTATTTTATTGTTGTTGTTATCATCATCATCATCATCATCATCATCTACCAGACGCACTGATTGTGCAGTCACCCGAGGAACAAGGGGAATTTTAGAAGCGAGCTTCTCCTCAAAGGGACTCTTATTGTTGTGAAGCCAGCTTTGCCAAGTGCTTTTCAGTTGGCGCTCGCGTGCGCGGACACACTTTCAGGCGCGTCGGAAGTGTCGCTTCCAGACAAGCAGCTGACCGTAAAGGAACGAAGAAAGAACTTGTAAAAACGTATAAATCTTTGTGCTTGTCGATGTATAAATTAGGCTCGTCGATAGGACTGCGCTTTAGTAGACGCAGTGTATTTCACATGTCATATCCACGACGCCTGTGCACTGCTTTCGGAACAAAAAGAAATAACGCCAGTGCAATCCAAGTCATCCTTGTCTCGAAGTCAATCGTTTCCGACGCTGTTCGCCTGGTGATTCTTCCGGAATCCAGTGGCTCGGAGCCGAGTGGTGCCGTGCAGGACGGCGCTACCTCCGCCGACGAGCTCCTCTAAATCGGTCGTGGATCTCCTCATTCATTGCATAAATTTTTGCTTAACCACAGTTACCCAAAACGTGATTGCTGAGACATGTGTAGGTCATTAAAAATTTGCCTCTAACCTTCCGTTGCCTCTAACCTTCCGGCACAACGGAAGGTTTTTTTTTTTAACCTTCCGTTGTGCCGTCTAGCCGCTTAGGACAACGTTGGACCAAGCCGATGTACGAGTTCAGACGATGCATTGCATTCGTAGTGCGGGGATCGACGTTTCCTCCTTATCCTGCTTATTTATTTATTTATTTATTTATTTATTTATTTATTTATTTATTTATTTATTTATTTATTTATTTATTTATTTATTTATTTATTTATTTATTTGAACATTTTGGCTCTGAGTTGAGTAAATTACCGACTCTGTCAAATGCACAGTGCGCTAATTGTAACCATTTGGCAAAAAAAAAAAATAAAGCCTTAATGACATTCAAGAAGCACAGATATTATTGAACTAGCTCCATATACAAGAGCGAAGAACTCACAAAAACGAACATTACCGTAATCGGAAACGCGTGCTAACGGATAACAAAAATACGCACTCAAAAAGAAAGCTGTCACTGGCATCAGACAGTAACGATAAGATGCATAGCCTATATTAATTCATTCTCAGCGCACTGTCATTTAGAGAAAAGAAAGAAGAAACTGACGACAACCAATGCGAATAAAAGAAATCTCAAGGCGAAGCATTCAGGGCGAAATTTACCTTCACACTTAAAGAATCCCTCCACCATTTTGAGGCCACAGTGACAGCTAGCTAGAACCTCATTGATGCAGCACCACTTCGCGAATTCATCCGCCTTTTTGACAACCTTTATCCAGCCTTACCAATACAAAAACAAATCGTTTCATACTTCACATTCACTTTATTTCGGCGTTATGTTAACTTCTGTACAGTTCTGTCGCAAGGAGTCAGTTCAATGTCAACACGACTTCTGTAAGGGCACCTGTCGTAGCCGGTCGCGCAACGAGATCCTCCGCTGAAGCTCGGGCGTGCACCCGACCGGCATGCCCAGCTCCTTGTGCGGAGGGGATGCGGCTCTTGGGGCCCTCGGATCCTTTTACACGAAGGCTCACTTTTCCTCAGCGACGATACGCCCGAAAGGAACGAGAAAGCTGCTGCTGGGAGTGCTACACATTTAAAGCATTACCAGCGTGCGCGAGGGTATGCGCGCATATACGGCCGTGTCCCACTATAGTACAGATGCACCGCGGCTGCGCAGCTCCCGCCATTACGATGCACCCGTTACGGAACGCGCCTAGTGGCTTCGCTTCGAAAGCGTCGTGTGACGTGCGGGTCACGTCTCTGAGAGCCCGAAGGGAGACGAGGGAGCATCCCTACATTATGCAGCCGCCGCGCGGGGACGATTTCATCCAAGCTGCAGCGATGCCTCCACAAGGCCGCTGCTAAACGTCTTGGCAAAGCACAGGCACCAGGATAGCGAAGGTGCGAGTGCCTCCAGCGGGCGCTGCTGAACGTCTTTTTCTCTATTTGAATGCGTCTGTTCGCCTCTGCTGATATTCAGCCTGCACTCGTCCTCCCTAATGGTGTCGATCTTCACGTTCATCGTTAATATAAAGCACACACGACAGCCGAGGCTCAATAAAAAGAAAAAGAAGAGAAAGAAAGAAAAAAGCAAATAATAAAAAAATGAAGGCTGAAAGGAAAGTCGTATCACTTTTACAAAGACAAACAGAACCTTTCCTTGTCACGCTACTACCTTTTTTTGTACATTTTTTATTTCATACGGTATTGCAAGGTTGCTTATGATAACTGCCACAGTGTAGTTTTTTATGCACAAACAGAAAGAAAATCCAAATGACTACACTTATCAGAATGCAACCTTCCTACATGACAAAAAAAAATACAAAAACATTCGCCATCAGAATACGAAGAATCGAAAAGTAATGGAGTAGTTTCTTTTATTTATTTATTTTCCCTTGTATCTCGCGAGTTTTCTGCAAAGGTCGTTAAAGACGCCACATGAGAGAGAACCTTATAGATGCAACTTCATTTGCTGTTTCTGAATGCGTTGTGCATGTTTTCCGAATACGACTCATGTCATAAAGTGAATATTTTAAAATTTGCATCATTGCGCTAACTATGCGCACTACGAACATTGTTCTGAATAATTCAAATCGAATAGAAATAATATGCTGCGACCGCTGCTGCATTCGTTCCGATGGGGAATATTTCTTGAAGTTCAAGGTGCGTTCAAGGTGGTTGAAACCCTTCATATAGCTCGCCCATTACTTCATTAAATGACAAAATTATCTTGTAGTATTTAAGGTCATATTCATAATCATGAATGCATTTGATAACTCAAACGAAAACCGTAGGCTACAAATATTCTCAAGGCACCCCTACTATACAGAGTCTTTGCGTAACTTTACAGCGGGAGGTACTGCAGTGGTCGGGAAATTTTACAGCGACTCTCTTAAGGGGGAGTTCTACGACAGTTCCCGTGCGGCAGTATGTCTCGGTGTGGTCGGTATCTAACGTCAGCCAGAGAACAGCTAACAACGCAGCCTGCATCGAAGCTTTGAAGCGGCCGTATATGACCAGGTCATCAGTGAGAACAAGCAGCCGGACGCCGGTGTCCGTGGTAAACCATCACTCAGGAAAGCCAGCAACGACAGAGTTAATCCAACGACGTAGGCGTTGCTAGATCTGGCGCAGAACACAGGAACATGCATTGGATACACCGGAGAATGTAGATGTACTAAGCTCGAATACAGTGAAGAATTTGCAAAGATTTGCACCCGATTTGGTGAAGCGTTTAAAAAAATCTTGGGTAGATTTCGGGTAATGGGCAGTACCGACCCCTAGGACTTCCGAAGGGTGTGAGGACTGCATTATACAGCTTTACTGTCCTTGATTTATGAGTTGCTTGGGTTGATATACATTTGCTAAGGCTCCTCTTTTTTCTCGTATCGATTACCCTTTTCCTACACTGGCCCAAGCGCCAGCCATTCTAATAATATATTCAATAATTCATTTCGTTTTTTTTTTCATTAGGTGGTGCTTCGTAGACAGATGAGATCAAGAGCGTATTAATTCAGCATCGTACTTAACAACATAAAATAATTTTGTAATGCTCGCCTTGTTAGCTATTACCTAGAATGAATTTTAGGAATAATTTTTAGCTGCTCATCTAAGGGCACAAGTGTCACATAAATACTTGACGAGCGTGTTAAAAAACGCCCAGTGCAGTTTGCAAGACTCAGCTTTCTCTTTCATTATCAACACAAGATGCCAGTGTTTCTAAAACACCCTGTACATATTCTTCAGCAGTCAAACGTACGAGAGCTCCGTCGCAAGCACGATCAACTCCGGAAACATTTAATCAAAAATAAATCGCTGCTAGACGTGTTTCCCCCGGAGTCAAACGGCAAGGTACCTCTCACACAAGGCAGCACAGAGAGACGCAGAGGCAAGGATCGGCACTTCGAAACGCACACTTTCCCAGACAATCACTTACATCCGCGAACACGCGAGTGATACAATTATACAACCTGATATCGCTTTATCTTGGACGGAACACGTCACGGTCAAAATCAGTAAGGTGCAGCGTTATAGACAGTGATAACGAACGTGTACCTGACATAAAGCGAGCATGTTCCCCCATCGAACGCGATGCATTCCGACCTACTTCAACGGAAAAAGCATGGTCGAGACATTGGCGGCCTTCCTATGTTTGTGCGTTTGGGCATTAGCGCCTGCGCTCTACCGTCCGAGTCGCACACTGTCGCAAGGATAACAGCTATAACCACAAACCCACATAAAAGAACGCGATGAGTCAGGAGGAGTCCTCACTCTCCCTCTGAATATAACGTTTTCTACCTATTTTATGCTTTAGATTTGCTTTAGCCTGCCATAAAATGTTAAAAAATGCTCAGTTAAATTTATCAGCGTAAAGATTCCATAGAAACCTTTTTGCTCCTCATAAACACAAAGAAACGAGGACCTCCCTTGACCAACCTGGCCACATGAGGTCACGTCGAAGCGTCCTGTGACCCAGAACTTCAAAACATCTCCGCAAAGAACGGACTCTAGCGCACTTCGGCGCAACATGGAAAGACCAGATGCACGCAGGGTGATTAAATAGAGTAGCGTCCTTTGGCTACCGTACATAGGGGTAGAGAAGGCAAGATGAAGATGGAGAGAGAAGTCAAAATGTACGGAGTTAGACTGGCCACAAAATCCACTGGCCTTCGAGTATACTGCAGCAATCAATGATAATTTTGTAAAGATAAGGTGTACCGACACACGAAACATGAAGCAGGTCTGAAGAAGCTCCACGAATTGTTTCCCACTAACTCGACCTCTAGAATTGAAGGCCTTCTCTGGTCCCCAAATGATAGCCAAGTGAGGTAGGCAAGAACCTCAACCAACAACTTGAAATAATCCTCAGTAAAGAGATGGACGGCTATGTCGCGCGATTCACGAGCGAAAAATGGCAGAAGACATGCGACGTGCTTAACTGAATCGACAGCTGCACGTACTACACAGAAGAGTTTTCTTTTTTTTTTTAAGTGACTTGGGGTTGCCACGCGGCGTAACTTCATAATGAAATTAAATATAAGCATGTAAGTCCTTTTCATGTAGATACTGCAAAAACAACTTGTAGAATGTGTTGTCCATGATCCATGGTTCATGGTCTTCAGGTTGGTCGCTTCTCAACTTCACCCCTCGAAGTACACTTTCGCGGACTGTCTTTGTGCCAGGGCACGTCCAAAGTAGATGGCGGGCATCCAATGCATACGCAGGAGCGGCGCACTTCGAAGACTGGACATCGTCTTGACAGGGTTCACTCAAAGCACAAGTGACGGCTGGTGCAAGGGCCGCCCCGGCCCGAAGTCTCCGCAGAGAGACTTCCTCCATCCGAGAAGGATCGTGGGGAAGGGAGAGAGACGCGGGGGGATGAGGGCACGTGTTTCCTGTCGGAGAATAGAATTTCGGCCAATGATAACAGAGCGGGGCTTTCCTCCATGAGAGAGTCACTCAGGCCACAAGCAAAGACCACACCTCCTACATTCTGCAATTGGAACAATGCTGCAGTAGTTCATATTCTTCTCCACGCTTTTCAGTGCAGTGATACATTCATGTAACATAGAACCATAGTTCGCTGACTCACAAGTGGTTCCGGTTAGGTATATGAAACGCTGCCATAATTTTCCTGGCGAGTCGTTCCGCTGCGATAAGGCCATTGCTTCGTGAGATAACGCTGTACATTCCAACTTCGAACAATGCCTCGTCAGTGCGGATGATCATATCCGTTTAATGACTGGCTGTGCCGTGTAACGATGTGTTCACGCACAATCAAGGCCGCGTACATATTAGCCAGAGTGGTAGGTGTGTGAATACAGGGTTATTAGACCGCGAAAAGTGACAAAGTGAAAGAATTCACTCGATAATGAAGGATCTTTGTTCAAATTGTGTATGTTTACGCCGTCCCCCCCCCCCCCCCCCAAACCAGCGATTTATCTGAACAAATGAAGCAACTCGCCGAGGAAACTGACAGTCATATAACCAAACGAAACAATGTGCGCATAAGATACCATCAGTGATATTGTACACAAAAGTGTAGTAATGTTTGCAGAGCCAGCGATAGTAACGTGGTTTTCTAGTCGACAGACAACATTTTTTTTTTTTTAGCATGTAGCGAACTTAATTATTTTTATCACGTAGTAAAGTGCTGATTTCGCTTTGGAATGACATTTTGTAGCTATTTCAGCCGCCGTGTTGTCTTCTTTTGCTTTGCATGTCACGCTGAGGCACAGTTTTTATTCCGATAACCAATATATGGATACTCCAGGCGAATTTTTCCCATTACCGTGGTGTTCCGAATATATATATATATATATATATATATATATATATATTTAGAGAAACAAACATGGGAATAAAATTGCCCGATGGCCAGATTCGAACAAACGACTTCAAGCACAGAAGCCCGACACTCTAACCATTAGGCATTAGGCCATAGATATTTTTTTATTTGTTAGATTAGGCGACGCACGCTTGCTTCAACCGGCAGAATAGGACATTATTAATAATTTCTCGCGTGCAAGAGACGCTTTGTAGCTGCCAGCGTGATGTTCATACTACCCAGCAGAAGTTTCCTTGCGTTCTGCGTCGTGCCATTGTGTCGCATCCGCGTATAGTTCGGACACCCATCCGAGGAGTCGTCGTTGTTGTTGCCCATCCAACTCGTGACTCATACCCAGTATGGTGTATTGCCAAAGAAATGGGTGGATTTTTCCAAGTTTTATCCACAAAACATTTTTCAGGACTGCTATAAGGTAACCGCTGTTGAAAGATGAAATTACATGCATAAATGAAAGCAACAGTATTAGAAAGAATCAATACTCATTCATTGAGAAGCACACAAGAAAAGATACACATTTAACAGGGTATTCGGTTGGATTCCGTGAGAAATTCCTGGACTGCGGAGCAAACACCCCTGAGGCTGAATTCCAGAGTAGAGGCCCCAAACGAAAGCGTCCAAGCGCAATGTGAAACCTTGATATCGCTGTCAATGGTACGCCCTTCGGGCGAAACTGCCACTTTATGTTTATTTGTTTATTTATTATTATCATTTTTAAGATTAACAGTTAGATACTTGTCTGAATGACGATTCTGCTAAACACCAAGGTACGACATGCACGCAACCACCGCGGTGTCATGTTGTCATTGTCTGCATAACGATTTGCAAGTGGAGGCGCCAAACCAACTATATGATCACTCACTTGTCATAGCGAAACACGGTGCTCATTCCGCTGTCTACGGCCGCATACCCTTAGCCTTGGGGCGGAATGCATAAATACCAGCGCACTGTGATTTAATTCTGTAAATGTTATCACGTTGAATTTATCGGTTTTCGTAAATTTGCAAGTAACGGATAATTTCTATATTCGTTAAGCCTTATCCACATGATTCTTGGTCAATTCCCCGTAGTGGGTTGAGCCACCAATGTAAGAGGATAACAGCAACAACAACAATAAGGAGCCCCGAGTGGTCCAAATTAAAGCGCAGTGCTCGACTATAGCGTCCACCAGAGCCCACACTGCAGTTTTGAGACGTAAACAACAACAAGAAACGACGCCGACGAAGGCCATGACGATCATCATCATCATCATCATCATCATCATCATCATCATCATCATCATCATCATCATCATCATCATTAACATCACTGTGCTTTTGTTTCAAACCTTTTTTCCAGGGGAATTCTATTGAAAACAAATCCAAACTGTTCAAACTAGAGGTGGGCGAATATCAAAATTTTCGAATGCGAATCGAATACGAATACTAAGTGTGTAATATCGAATAGAATATCAAATAGTCGAACGCAAACGCATATATTTATAGCAGGAATATTTACTTCGGTATAATTAGGTACCACGCTTGTACTGACGAGTCAAGAAAAGGCAGCCAACTATCATGGACAATTAGGATGAGCTTTAAACACAAGATCACCAATTGTCGATAAAATAACTTCACGAATAGACTCTCAACATCTTCAGAGCCTAGTCATAAACAACCTTCCCAAGAATTAATGGCTGCTGTATGACTAGCTTTTCAAAACCCAAATAAATAGTTGTCAAAGAAGATGACAAGTTTTTGAAAAAAAAAAAAAGACTGCTGCAGGACACGTGCGCAGTAGACTCATGTAAGAGGGCCCCGTTGCACGAAAAACATCACAGGTTGTGGCGTAAGGGATAACAGTGATACATGACTACAAGTGGTGAAACACAAAATTAGAGACTACAAGCAAAAAATTACAGCTTATCAATTAGGCTTCCACCGCGAAACCGAAAACAAAGCTTGTATTGCCCCTTTTGTGTCTGCAGTGCTTCGAAAGCTTTTGTCCTTGTTTCACTTCTGATAACTTGTGATACTTAATTTGTTTAGCAGACGAGGAACAGTAAGACGACTTTGACAGTCGGCTGTTGCGAAATATCTGGTTAGTTTCAATATTTAAAAAGTACCAAATAGGTCATTTTCGAATGCGAATACGAATAGTTATTGTGTAATATTCGATTCGTGTTCGAAATTTCAAATATATTCCCCCACCCCTAGTTTAAACAGTTAGTTTTCACATGTTACTGAAACTTATACCGAAAGCAAAACGAAGGACTTTGACGCTGCACTTGTAACGCAATCAGAATGTGTTGCAAAACAAACACTGCCGGCACGATTTCTTCACATACAAGGGTGGAGTGATTGGCATGTTTCAGGTTACTTTGCTGATAAATGTTACAGTGTTCGTCACGCCAAGTTATATAAGCCAACTCGGTCCGTAGCGATGTCTTGATCACGTAATATAGCGTATAATACAACAAAGAAATAATTTTATTTTTTATACGCTAAGTCTGTTGCTCTCTAAGAGCGGCCGTGCGCCGCAGGGATTGCGCTTGATTGGACGCAGGAGCGCAGAAACCGAAGATGTCCAAAGCATATCGCGCACCGACAGTGAACGCTTCGGTGGTCTCAGCACTACGACGCCTCGATGCCAGCATTCGAAGGGACGCTGGCATCAAGAAGCACTACCAACGCCACCTAGGTGGCGTTCACCGTACTCAGCACAGCGGAGCGTGGCCTCCGCAATCAGCTCTGAAAATGTTTCTGAAGTTGATCGCGGAGGCTGCAATTACGACGCGCTGTACGCGCTGATTTGACTCGGTGACGATTCAGTTACGTGCTTTCTCTTGCGCGTTGTATTAGTGTGTCAGTTACGTGCTTCGTCTTTCGCGTTGTGCTAGCGTGTGCAGCGTAGTGCAGCTTCCATATGCACGACGGTTGCTCATGGTCATCGACGTTGGTAGTCGTGATGGAGGAGACGTGCCACCAGGCGTCAGCGTGGGTGCATCAACGCCTAAGGGCGCTTTAGCCACAAAACACCAATAGACATTATATATCAATGTGCAATAAACATTACACTACTTCTGTGAAGACACGTTTCACTTTCGTGTTCTATACCGATTCCTATATAAGAGGGATCAACCACATTTTTTTTGTATATCATTTTACTTCCTTAAACCAATGCGTTAAGTTAATGCTTAAGTCAGCAAATTACCCATACCTGAATTAATCATCATCATCATCATAATCATCATCATCATCATCTGGATCCGGTACCATTATCTCCAGAGTTTCAGGTTCGTGGCGGACAGAAAAAATGAGGTGTAAACGCGAGATGCAGTGCACATTAAAATTTTTTTTTCTCACACCTCCTTTGCTTTTTCTGAAGACTCTTGTTTTAGTGGCGACAAACCACCTTCGTTTTCAATCTCCCAAGCTGTGGCTTTTCACCTTAGGCGTTTTACTGCCGAGGACAAGATACCGAGGGGAATTATTTCCAGGTATAGCAGGGTAATTTTTATGGGCGAGGTGAAATGCAAAAAACGTTTATGTACTTCGAGCGTAGCTGGATGCTAACGCTGCTCTTTTCAACGGCAAAGTATTCATAGCTCCTGTATATATGACATACGATAACAGTACAACAAACGTGCAACTACTGCGATATTCTTTTTTTAGTTCGCAGAAAAAAGAAGGACCTGTGAGGAACCAAAATGGCGAGCGAATTTTGCTTGTAAAAAGCTGTATTCCTTACGCTGGTTAAACGGAGACAACACAGGAAGTGTACTTAACGAGAAACTGGCATTGAAGGTTAGTCAGCTTGATTATACCTCAGGTTAAATGATAGCTAGCAACAGGATATACAAACAAGGATCTTCAGCTGGCATCATCAATGCCGAATACTTATTCGAGAGCAAAAAGAGAAGCTCTCGCCTCTAAGAGCAAATGTAAGCGTTAAGGAAAATAGGCTATTTCCCGCTGAGCACACCAACACCGACTTATGAGTTCTGGTGCAAATTTTGGAGTCAACAAGAGAGGGCAACTTGACTCCATAACGGACGGCTCAACATATTTACGTAGCCTCCAGAATTATTTTGGTACATATTTCATAACTGTCTTCTGTGTCTCCACCAAGCTCGAGCAGCTTGCTTTTGTAAAAGAGGCTTCCTTGTTGCGCACCGTACCGGTCGTTTTGCTGCGCCAACTTGCGTGTATTCGGACTGCTGCCATTTCACATTACAAGTGCTTTCATATTCGTCTATTGTATTTTCATTTCTTGTTACCAAAATCCATTATCATTCTGTCCGCCTTTCTTGCGAGGAGAGGAAAGAAATACCCTTGAAAGGGTGCTTGCATTATAATTAGCTGAACTCGCTAATTATACTATCCGTATCATTCAGGATAATCTAGCAACTTCTAATTCACGCCTTCATTCATGTTGCGATAAACATCGTTTTCAAATGGTCGTTTTTTGATGGAGCAATACCAGGCCACGGACCCTTTCGGCACTGCATGAAATACGGTGTGTGAAGTTGAGCATGCACATTGCAGCGTAAAAGATGAATATAGTAGAGCGGCACCCATATGCACCGGCGCTTGTAATCACATCAGGGGCAGTGGTTCGTTTGAGCGTGGATGACGACGCTGTTTCCGACTTTTATCTACGGAAGATCTCACCCCCGTTTCGACGGATCAGCTGCCGATCAATTTATGAGCCTCACTCCGCGCAATGAAGTACTCGAAGCTAGCTCTTCACACTCTGCACGAAATGACCGACTTCTTCCGATGTGAGTACGACTTTTCGAGTGATGCGTGTCGTGCCGATGGCGCCGAGCTTTTCTTCTTTACGGCAAGCAACGAGTGCGCAAGAGTTTCGGGCATAGTGTTGAACAAGTAGGTTGACTTGACCATCCTAGTCAACTCAGACAATTACTTCGTCGGAGGATACCCGCTATTGAAGGCGTGAAACGACATTTTCAGGTGTTTGGTAACGAACTGGCCAACCTAGCTGACGAATATGAGCGATTGCTATAATGGAGAACACCTCCCACAGGTGACTGCTGCAGTAGATACATGGAACGGGTCTGCATGCTTTTATTTAACTTTATTCCCCCTCCTTACGCCGCGGGGCAACCCGCGAGAAATAGTAATAATAATAAAAAAGAATACCATAACACGAAGAAGAAAGCATAGGATAGCAAATTTGGATAACAATATGCGCCCCTGCGAAGGCATGTTGGACCAAGAGAGATAAAGAGAAGGAAGGAAGAAAAGGGAGGGAGGGTAACTAGGCTTTGTCCAGTTTGCTACCCTACACGCGGGGAGGGTGGTGGCCGAGTGAAAGAGAAAGAGAGAACACATGAGTCTTGATCACACTTGCATGTTGGATAAGCCTTCGTATATTTCTAACGCGCTGCCTGATGTTGTACGGGGCTCAGTGGTTCACACTCGCTTTCAGCTGGCGGCGGGCATCTAAAGTAGACAGGAAGTTGACGGTATTCAGGGAGCCTAGACGGGTATCCCCAATGAGCATTGTCTTAAGTCCGTTTGGGAGGCTTGTTAACGATGTATGTTTCCCTGCATGCATAGACACCATCTCAATGTAAAAATCGCCAAGAGAAATAATTTTTGCGGGCTTGGAAAGGGGGGGGGGGGGGGGGTTGGAGGAGCTCAAAGAAACTTTATCGGTTCGCTCTGCTTACAAAAAGCAGCAGAAATTTCGAGTCAAATATTCTGTGCGCTTAGAAAGGTAATCCCAGGTCCTCATTTTTCCGCACTTTAAAACACGGTGCCAGCAACACGGATGGCGGCGCTTGTGATTGGATCAAGCTGCTGAAACAGCAAAGGAACTGGGCCCGTATTCACGAAAAGCTCTTACGCTCGAATAGTTCATAAGAAAAACTTCGCGCCTATCCTGATGCTGGGCACATCATTCCAGCCAATCGCAAACAGCACTCACGAACGAAAAGCTTTGTGAATTCGGCCCCTGAATTTCATCGAAAGCTGAATTGTAAGGGTGGCCTACGCAAACGCAGCGTGGCAAGCTCAATTTGTTCATTTCAGGCTTTCAGTATTTTCGCACCTTCATTCCTTCTTATTTACATGTTTTTCGTTCTCGTTTTTTTTAATCACTACATTGTGGGACTTTTGTTTAAGGGCTCACGTGTGCTGCAATCTACACTTTCTCGAGGTAAACGATAGTGAGAGCTATAGATAACACAACCTTTGTCGCAGAATTCAGTCGTGTCAGAAACCTGGGATTCCTTGCCGAGAAGAAAACAAAAAAGAAAAATGCCTGCTGGGGAAGGCATCCTACCTTCCAGACGAAACATACTTCGGCCTACCGGATATGCCCGTCGGCGTCGCTTCCCGTTGTTCTGAAATATGAAGCCGAGGTCTACGCCCGCTGTACTGCGCAGCGTGCAGCTGGGCGACGTGCGCGCTTCGCAGCGTCGAAATGCCTCAGTGCTTTTGCATCGGCTACGACGACCGCATTCCTTATAGATAGATACCCAGGGATGTGAATGAATAATGTGCGCGTTCCAGCGAAATATAAAATTCATATTGTTGCGCGCCGAAGCCTCGATGGCCTATGCCAGAGCCTCTCACTCGGCTTCCGAAGAGAAGCTAGACAGCGATGAGAATTTTTCGTGCTATACCTGCGCTACCTGGTGGGAGTCAAACGAGACAGAGAACATCATCAGGTCTACTGCGAGCTGCTCAAATGGCATTTTAATTTCGCAGATCCTAGGATCCCTAGGTTCTGTAGAAAGAAATCTACAGAAGAATAAAAATGAGTTGGAGCGCACACGGCAGGTATTACCAAGTCAAGATCAAAAGCTTCCCTAAGTCCTTGACAAGAAAGGTGTAGAATCGTTGCATGCTACAGGCACTAACGCATATGTAACAAAGACTCGGAGGTTAACAAAGAAGCTTAATAAGAAGCTAAGGACTGCGCAACGAGCGATGGAACGATAAATGATAGACATAAGGTTAAGAGATAGGAACACAGCGGTACGGATTAGACAGCAAACGGGGGGGGGGGGGGGGGGGGGGGGTTAGGCGATATTGCAGTTGACATTTAGAGGAAGAAATGAAGAAGGGCAGGCCATGTAATGCGTAGGGCAGATAACCGGTGGACGATTGTAATCGAGTTACAGAATGGGTACGAAAGGAAGCAATCGCAGTCAAGGACGGCAGAAAATAAGGTGGGGCGATGAAATTAGGAAATTTGCCGGTGTATGATTAAAAATTAAATTCTGGGGTTTTACGCGCACAACCCACGATCTGATTATGAGGCACGCCGTAGTGGGGCACTCCGGATCAATTTTGATCACATGCAGGGTACACGGGCGTTTTTGCATTTCACCGCCATCGAAATGCGGCCGCCGCGGTCGGGATTGCAGGCATAGGATGGTGTCAGCTGGTGCAAAACAGAGGTAATTGGAGGTCGCTGGGAGATGCCTTCGTTCTGCAGCGGACGTAAAAAAGGCTGACGATGATGTTGATTTGCAAGGAGAGGCTACGGAAAATAGTCCGAGCATGCCGCCCTTGGGGCAAGGGCACCTTCGGTCGCTTCTTTCACCATTCACGTAGCATGCACAGGGCTCGAATCACACCCGAATCTATGGGAGCGAGAATTTCGTGCCAGACGCTGTTTGTGCTCAGGTTCGAGCCGAGGACTGGGAGGCACGACGAACAATGGTCTCGGCGTCGCGTTGCCAATAAATAGCGCACGCAAGCGCCGGCGCTGGCAGACCACGTGCGCAGCCTGGGAAAGATTGAAATAGCAGCCCGTGAACGAGCGTCTGCTTCCTTTTGTAGGCATGGTTCTGCAGGCCACAACGATTTCGAGCTCTGCATCCGGGCGAACTGATGCTCAATAGACTGCAGGAAGAAGGCATGCCTAGACCGCAGAGAAATGGAATGCGTATACAATCGTCCTAATCGCACATGAGACTCGAATCTTTATAGAAGTACACAGTGACTGCAATATACGGACTATACGCTTTAGAAAATAGACGAATCACGTAAACTGTACCGTGTTTTTGCGGTAACTAAGTACACATCGTACGACGTATACCTATGAGGACTCGCACGTATCTATTTCCACCCCGTTGAACTCTACGTGCCTCTTTGGCAAATTCCAGCGCCAAGGATATATATATATATATATATATATATATATATATATATATATTATAGAAAAATTATCTTTGAATCGCCTTTTTTTCTCTCTCTCTCTTTATCTCTCGCTGCTTGTCGAAGGCTGGAGATGAACACGCGTACCATTTCAGCTTCAACTGAAATGCGGCCGCCGCGGCCGGGATTCGATCCCGCGCCCTCGGGCTTAGCAGCGCAACGCCAAAGCAACGAAGCCACCGCGGCGGGTCATATTACGATGTCTTTCGGGTAATATTTTCGTAATATTATTATGCTTCAAGTAGGAAATCAGTAATTGCTTTAGTATTTTCTTCGAGTACTTTACTTATGTTTCTGCAAAATCGTAATGCCCCCCCCCCCCCCCCCCCCCCCTTATTTAGGAGCACTGTTTATTTACGCATTTACGATGTTCGTGTTGCTGACTATATCTTGAAAGCCGAAACTCTGAAACTGTTTCGTGTAAGCGTGTGGTTTATATATATATATATATATATATATATATATATATATATATATATATATATATATAATACTTGTAACTACGAGTATTGTCGAGCAAGTGAAGTACTTATAGCTGTACATCGAACTCCCCTGCCATTGGGTCCCCTAAATATGTGTATATGACAGTGAAACAAAACGCATTATTATTATTATTATTATTATTATTATTATTATTATTATTATTATTATTATTATTATTATTATTATTATTATTATTATTATTATTATTATTATTATTATTATTATTATTATTATTAGTCAGTATAAATGGAGCACGCGCCGAATGAATACACCGCCACACAGCGATCAGCTTACATGTAAGGAACCTGCAATCAAGTACACGTAATAAAACTCACAAGGCAAAAAATAAAGAGCATGAGCACATGCGTAACTGAAAACAATAAGGTATCACCTGACACCACCAACAGCAACCCAATTTTGAGCGCATCTATTTCACAGAGGCAACCATAGACTCAGCTTGTGATGCACAGGTCACGTGCCAAAGAACCCGATTAGGGAGGACGAAAGCTGGGAAAAACCACGAAGGGCAAGGATGCGAGGGTCGCTTTATCCATTTGCGCATTCATTCGGTTCCTTTGACGGTATACATTTAGTGCAGCTTAATTTTTTTTCTTTCATTCTAACACACCTAACGTCCGATTATCAGCATTTCACCGATAGTGAGTTGCGCAGACCACAATTACACTGAATTAAGGGGCAGAAGTGCGGGTGATCGCTGCAACCGGACGGTAGATGCATGTCCTCGTCAAATATATTTTCTACAAAGCAAGCGCACATGGCCTGCATGGTGCATGCACCAGAAAAAAAGGCTTCACGAATAGGAAACCGGAGGCTGCGCCGACTGGGTCGGTATAATGTATCGATTCATTTCGCTCGATTTAATTACTTTCCTATCGTCCCCAGCCCACCATCGGCCGATACTGGTAATACCGAAGGAGGAGCGCGGTTTCGACCACTGACGATGCGCGAAAAGTGAAATACTTGTAATAGAATCGTTTCAATATCGCACCCCTAGTTTCTCATGCACGTAAACCTTCCAGCAACGCTCTAATGTCGACGGCCGTGGCACGCGGTTCATGACATGTGCCAATGACGGGTTCATCGAAGCGAGGAAAGAGAGAGGCATATGTCAACAAATCGCCTGTTGCCGGCTGCCGACAGCTGCCTCTGAGAGCGCGCATCCACACTCTTTTCCACTACTTTCAAACACCTGTTCATCTGTATACGCATATGGCCGGCGCAAGATTTTTTTTCGTGACGTGACACTCACAGATGTGTCGGGTACGGCACATTGTTGTGATGTATCAATGTTTTCGCTTTCGCTGCGTCAAACCGAGCGCCGCCTGGTTTCTGCTCCTCCCAAGCGGAGAGCAGAAAATTCCAAAGTAATACGGGGGGGGGTGCGTGCAGTGAACTGCAACATACACGCCCACCCGAACAGTTTCTTTTTCTCTTTCGCACTATCGTTTAGAGGGTGATTATACCTTCAAATATCCTTGGCCTCTTCCAGTCGTTCAGCTTCACTGCTTTGGGAAGCCAGTGCCTACTACAAAGAGTCACATTGTCGGCGCAAATTGCGTCACACAAGCCGCAGTCATAGCCGGATACGAAGGTGAGTTTTTCATTTTTCTTTCCGTGTACAATTCAAGCCGTGTCAAGCGTGGTGCAAAAAGCTTTTTTAATCTGATGCGAAGCAGCGTATTAGAAACGCACATGCCAGTTACAGACAAAAATATGTTCATGTATATTAGAAAGCTGTATTATTTGCCACCAATGTTCCTAATTGGTGAAAAATGGGGCGCGAAATTCGATCGCGTCACGGCATGAACACGTAGTTTCAACTCACCGCGCTTGGTAGCATGCGTCACAAGGGTCGCACTCGTGCGTTACCCTTTAGCTTCGGTTTTCATGGCGTAGTCGCGGTTCCTATCAACGCACGAAAAGTGCATCAGTACCACGCTACTCCACCTTGCGAGTATTATTCACAGTATATTATTATCATTGGAACGTGAGCGTTGCGGGAAGCGCATCGTGCGAGAAGAGCAGTTGAGCCATGCAGGGTTGTTGATTCGTTTAAACACCGCCACTCCGCACCCCTGCCACACCCGTCACTCTTCTAGTTCTAGGGCTTCACGTACACTGAAATGCTCGCAACAGCTGACAAGTAGCATGCCCTAACCGCATCGCAGTGACCATGTACAAGCCCCCCTGCCACTGGGTTCGGTGCCGCGGAGAGCACATACCACATAACGCTGTGCCCGGAGGCATGGACCTGCAAGGCGAGGACACATTCGTGGGGCGCGCTGTGCACGATGGCGACGTGATACCAGGAAAGGTGGTCCCTTCCCGCGGTGCTTGTTACGTCGCTTACGGCGCCTGCGAACACTGCTACCAAGACTACCAGGTATCAAATGAAATAATTTTTTTTTCATCACAAGAAATTTGAGGGCGCGGACAAAAGGTCATTATGAAGGCTTGACTATTGGCAGACGCCCTCTATAAACATGCACAAACAGTCAGTATTTGCTGCACACAAAAAAATATCGGAACAAAAGCATAACAGACCGGGTTGCTGCAAAAGCAGCACGAACAGAAGAATACAAAACACTAATTACACTACTGAATGTTAGGTAATACAACGGAAATACATAGTGGAAATTTAATACCTAATATGTAAAAAGACAGTTCACGAAAGCAAAGAAAGTTATTCGACAATTATATGAGTTTTTAGCAAATTGGGTGAATTGTAACGCAATATCTGACATATATAAGTTCAACAAAACAGACTGGTGGGCTAGTTGGTATTGCATGTTAATAGTTTTTAGAGCAAAGAAACGCACGACACGAGAGAAGGCACACAGGACACAGCGATGTGCCCTGTGTGCCTTCGCTCGTGTCGTGTGTGTGTGTGTGTGTTTTTTTGCGCTAAAAACTATTAATATATAGGTTGTTCCGCTTGCGGTAACATCTGGTAATGCGCAGCATGTGCGTGTGTTTATTATGATCATGCTGTTTGTGTTCTAAGTTGAACAAATGTGTTAAGAATGAATTATGATTTGAATTGTGACATCTAAGTAAAGTAGAGTTGTATAATTCTAGAACTGGGGAATAATATGAAGTGCCCTTCAAGCATCTTGAGTGCGGGCGCGTTGAGGAATATTAACGATGTTCCTAACTGTGCGTTTTTGAAGAACTCTCAAACGATTTAGATTGGAAAACGTTACCATGCTCATAACAGCTAAGTAACTAGTTATGAAAGATTTGTAGAAAACATGCCTTATGTACTGCGACGTGAAGTATGGAAATTTTAAGAGTACATCAACGGAGGTGAGGTAGCCCCATCATCCGACACAATGAATCAAACTAGCGTTTAAGCTTGTTCGTTCATTCAGAATTTTCCGCTTTCCTATAGGGCCACGTTTACATTTAAGAATAACATTGGTGGAGCCGTATTGGTTGGTAGGGCCACGTTGACATTTAATAACAACATTGGTTGATCAGTAAGCGCTGGTTGTATGTGCATAAATTCCGCGCTTCCCTGAGGTGCATGGTTCTCTTCTTTCGTGCACAGTAAATAGCTAAAGTTCAATGCGACCTTTAGCAGCCTTCATTGTATGTAAAACACGATGCACATGTCACCCCGATTTGACATCGAGAAGCACACCTGACTTGAAAAAGAATATAGAGCCCATGGGTACGTGGCACCCACATTTCAGTATGATAGCGTAATTATGATTTGAGACAGAGCCAGTACATCATATATTCACTGTAAGTTCGAAGTTTTGACTGCGCAGAAGTCGCAGGAGACTTGAGGTCTCCGTCACGATACTATGTTGAGACAACGCCCCCCCCCCCCCCCCCCCCCCCCCAATCTCTCACTTACACACTGTTTTTGGCTTCGTGCCTTCCCATCCGTGCCTTGCTTTTTCTGCTTTTTTTTTTTTTTTTGTGAGGACGACTCAATACAACAATTTTATCTTGTCGCGGCTTTACTGTTACTTGAAGGAGAATTTTGAAACTTCTCCTTTCAAGATTTGGCCTGGATTTAGCCAATCTTCTTATTCTTACGTTTGAAGCCTCGAGTATGGGATTCAGCCACGCGGATGTTTGCAACGCCGTCTAGGAGCTGCCTGTTCAGTTTAACCGATTGCCCTGATAAATTTTCATGTTTTCTCTCATTTTTCTTTCTACTTTTCAATTGATGATTACTGCCGCTTACTGTTGTTATTCTCATTAGAAATTAAAATTTCGCCTTTAAACATCACGCAGCCTTTATCAGCAACCCTGTAAATTTATTTATGATTACCACTTCTAATAATCTATCCACTTCCTGGCCAATCCCCTATGTTGGGTCTGAGCCACATATTTATTTAACGACAATGACGACCACAAACAGTGTCTCTTTCTTACAGATGCTTGTCTCTGATGGCGCTTCTCTGAAGTGGCTAGCGGCATCCGATGGCTCGTTGCCGAGCGGAGCCATTCAGGGTGGCACTACTTCTGAGGGCGAACCGCTCTATATCGGCCGTGCCCATCACAATGGCATGCTGATCGTCGGCAAGGTCCAACTGTCCCACAAGTGCATATACATTCCTTTAGGCGGTCAAGAGTATAAACACACTAATTACGAGGTCCTGGTCTGCAACACACTCAACCTTTGAGAAGAAGATACGAAGTGCCCTGCAAAAGCTGCAGCCTGTATTAGCAGCAAAATACAGATCGCAATTTACCGCCCGCATAGAGAATGTAGAGAACGATGTGTACTGTTGCGAAAACATGGTGTGTTTGTAGATGCACTTTGATGATGTAGGCCATCAGACATCATTATATTTCTTCTTAAGATGGTGGTCAACGGTAAACTCTGATTGCGCGTTTAAAAAATGTCGCAGTTTTGCCCGAAAGGCGAAGCATCGATTGCGATAGCAAATTAGTAGAGGGCAATTCGGAGTAGGGATAGTAGTTTTATCGGCTTCATAAACTTATACACATTGGCTTACTAACTGAATTAACAATCGTGGTGTCAGCGCGCACAAGCAAACATGAATAGATCACACTGAATGACCGCAGCCAACGACTGCTGGCTTACTAACTGAATTAACAATCGTGGTGTCAGCGCGCACAAGCAAACATGAATAGATCACACTGAATGACCGCAGCCAACGACTGTCAAAACGCTGGCAGCAAGTGCAGGTTCGCGCGGTCTATCCCTTCAACGGAAACTGAGCGGCGAATGCGATGAGCATACAGAGGTCAGAGCCGTGTGGAGATAAGAGACGGTGCGGGCGACCGGCACCCAAAGGAGAAGTTGTTGGCAGAGGAGAAGCTGCACCCCCCCCCCCCCCCCCCTCTTCCCGTTTCTTGCTTGCTTTCGGGTGGGAGATTGAGTGGCAAGATACGCCTTTGGTGCCGGAGCACAGAGCCGCCCCGCCTCCCTCCCTCCCATACCCCCACACCCTTTCGGGCGACGGTTGCGTTTGCTTTCCACCGTGCGTTCGCTCTCCGTGAGAGCGCGCGGCGGAGTTCGCCCTCCGTGATGGCGCGCGTCCCCCGCGCTCTTTCGCGGCGCGCGGCGACGATTTTATCGCCCTTGGAATCTATACGGAACCTCACGGCGACGGCGACGGCATAAATCCGGTTGAAGTGTCCATATAATTGCTATCGCAACAAAAGAAAAAGAGTGCGCGGTTAATCCCTGCACTCATGTGACCATTGATGTGTCAAGGCGACAATTCATGCTGAGATCTCTTTTTTTTTTTTTGCACATTTGTTTCCTTCTCGTCACATTGACTGTATTGTCGATGATGACTAGTGTCATTTCTTTAAGAACCTTGTAGTAAAAGCAACCAGGGATTTCTTCCTGTTAAGAATAAAACGAATACTGCACCAAACATTAATCCGGTTGCAAAAAGTCAAGGGGAAAAATGCAGAAATGCTAAGAAAGCAGTGTTGCGTTTGCCCCATGACTAAGTTACGGAAACTTTGTGATGTGCGTTTTGAATTGAAAAACCACATTGGAGAACCCAAAGGCAAATATTTAACTGTAACTGTGAAAAGGCTCTTATGCCATTTTTCCCCCAAAATGAAAATCACAGTAGCTTCGCCTTCATGTGTGTGTTCACTGAATAAAACTGCACCAGTCCAAGCTTGATAAGTGAATTCCTCTTCGTCTATATAATGTCTGCGTGTGCCTGAGCAAAGCGAGTTGTCACTGTTCAACGCTCACCCTACACAAAATCCCCAGAGCTGGTGGCATACAAAACAGCGAAGCTGTTAGCCTCTCGGTGGTCGGCATTTCTCGTGTCCCTCCGTGACCAGAAATTATCATCATCAGCAATGGCTCATACCCCCTTAAGCAAGAAAAAATGCAATGGCTCATCCCCCTCATGATGCAGAGGCTACAAGCACTCAGCAAAGTGAAGTCAACAGTGCATACATTCATTGGAAACACGCACACAACGCACTGAACAGCGTACGTTTCAATAAAGAACAAGCTCAAAACAAGCATCCGAACCATCAATTAAGCATTGCATACCCCGCTCATACCCCCCTCAGCAGTTGTAGTGATGCTTCTGCAACAGCTTCGCTGTACATTTACTTTCGCAGGACCGGGATGGCGAGTCACTTTTTCTTTCTTTTTTTTTTTCTTTTTTGCAATATACGCGAAGCATTATGCGAAGTACTTATGTCTTATATTTGAACAGTCCTTGTCCCAAGGACAGAATCTGTTTAAATTAACATATATCGCTAGTAGCCTTCCAGAGATATCTGGAAGGGAGCAATATTGTTGCAAATTATTTATTACAGTTTGTATACCTTTCTGTACCTGAATTCATGTGAGTTTCGCTGACCTGACTTTGTGTCTTCTGTATTTAGTGTATCTATGAAAGCCGACTTTATGATCTAGTGAGTCCTATGTGACCTCTGTTGCGATTTGTTTTTATTGTATTTATGTGAGCTTGACTTTACATTATGGTGTATTTTATGTGACCTGTTTTGTGAGTTGTCTTTTCTACATTTATGTTAGGTGACTATACGTTCCAATGGGTATTACGTAATTTCTATTGTGAACTATTTTATTGCGATAGAAATTATATGGACACTCCAAGCGGATTTGTGCAGTTCTGCGCGTTGCTGGTGCTGCTCCATGTCCAAGTTTAAACAGCTGAAAAAACTACTATCCTTACTCCGTATAGCTCTCTACTGATTTGCTATCGCAATTGATGCTGCGCTTTTCGGGTGAAACTGCGCCAATTTTTTTTTTTTTTTTTTTTTAGTGCAGTTATGCGACCTGTCTATCTTTTTCATTCTTGTTACCTTTATTTTGTTCACTGTGCCAGCTTGTTTTTCATGTTTAGTGTATATTTGTTCTATGTGCAAGGGAGTAGCTGGCGTCGCCCAAAGGCCCCAACATCTCCGAAACATTATGTGTTAAAAAAAATTTATTCGTACATCTAATGGGTACAAAAAATTATCACAAGCTATGTTTTCCAGACTCACTTCGTTTCCGCGTTATGCAACCACTGGAAAACTGTGAAAAATAATATTTGAACATATAGGTATTGCTTGAAGTTAAGCGTCATTGATCACAGCCAACGTGTGTTTTGCAAAAATTTCTCAATAGCAACAGCTTTTTTCGAAGGAATCCACTATTTATCAGCCACCATTACTACTTATACAGGGTGTTTCAGCTAACTTGGGCCAAGCATTAAATATACAAACATAGGCGCTACGCGTGTCGTATTGGAGCAGTATTGTCCTGAGCCCGTATGGAGCACTTCATGATATTTTTTTTACAATCCTCCAAGCTGGGTAATTAACAAAGATTACTTAATTACATTTTTAATTATTAACCCTAGCAAAAATTTTCAGTGCAAAAGTTGTAGCACTTGTTCAGAAACATCGCATTATTTCATCTGTGCTAAGATAAATGTCCTATTTAATGTTTTTCCAGCATTTCTTTAAAGTGCGCGAAATTTTAAAAAATACCACGTGACCTGCCGGCAAACACGCCGCGCTTTTAGTGCCCTCAAATGTAAGTTGAACGAATTAGCAAAGGGTGCTCCGCGCACAGAGGCCGATTGAACAGGCTGTCGGTGACCTCGATCACGGTTTTTATATCTGTCCTCATCATACTGTCACCTTCTCCTCCTCCATCGTGTTTCTTCAATGGTCCGAAAACAAAAGGAAAAATGCCTGCGCTGCGTCAAATGCTGCCTCCGGTCCCGTATCGCATTTGCACGTGGCAGCCGCTTTGTCGTAGAACTTTTTTCTTAAAATGGTACGTCCTTTTTTGTTACTTAACGTCCATCGCAGTCACCGACAGCCTGTAAGGCGGAACACACACTGTGCAGGTCACACACAGTAGAACCGGTCACTGCAGGTCACCCTAATAAATAATGTTAAAATAGGAGAAATAGTGTCGGAGGTATTGTCATTTTAAATCAGAAATAAGTTACACAGTTTCCAAAAAAAATTAAATTATGGGGTTTTACGTGCCAAAACCACGATTTGATTATGAGGCACGCCGTAGTGGGGGACTACGGAAATTTGGACCACCTGGAGTTCTTTAACGTGCACCTAAATCTAAGTACACGGGTGTTTTCGCATTTCGCCCCCATCAAAATGCGGCCGCCGTGGCCGGGATTCGATCCCGTGACCTCGTGCTCAGCAGCCCAACACCATAGCCACTGAGCAACCACGGCGGGTAGACACAGTTTCCCAAAAACATGCGTCAAGCCGTTCAGGATGGTCTTATCTGCAACGCCAATGCATTTGATAGCAGTGTTTGGATGCGGATATCTTGATCGAAACTGGCGTCGCGGGATCGAATCCCGGCCGCGGCGGCCGCATTTCGGTGGGGGCGAAATGCAAACACGCCCATGCATTGGGTACACGTTAGAGAACCCCAAGTGGTTCAAATTATCCGGAGTCTCCCAGTACGGCGTGCGTCATAATCATAACTTGGTATTGGCAGGTAAAGCTCTAGAATAAATTAATTAATCGAAAGTGGCGCTAGTCTAAGAATTTCTGCTAAAGGCAGACACGACTTCTCAATGCTGCTCGGCTTCAATTTCATAGTTGCAACACTATGCCCTAAAGTGATTAACTAAAAGTCTTAGTAGTATTTTTTTTTATTTAGGCCACCTGGGCATTGCGATTGAAACATGATTTTATTAAAAATGACGTTGTAAGCACGCACTGCTGACGTGTTCAGTACAGCAAGCGTGAAGTTGGGCATTCTGCAGGGGTCTGAATGTCTAGAACCGCTTTAATTTTCTTATAATCGTCGACGGTATTACCATTCGTATTGAAAATCAGAGTATTTACAGATGGCCGCATACTACACCATAAAACTATTGTTCCCAGTCACATGAGCGATAGAAATATATAATAAAATGCAGCAAGGTTAATTAAATTCTGGAGTTTTACGTGCTAAAACCGCAATATGATTATGAGGCGTGCCGTATTGAGGGACATCGGATTAATTTTCATCACCTGGAATTCTTTATAAAGATGTAACCAATTCATGGTAAGGAGCGTTTTTGCATTCCATCCCCGTCGGACTGCCGCCGCCGCGGCCGAGATCGAACCCACGACATCGTCCTCAGCGGCGAATAGCCATAGCTATAGTGCTTGACTGCGCGACTGCGGCGGCTTGCAGCGAGGTTACTCTAGAGTACCTGCCCTACTGGCTACTCTGCAATGGTGGAAGGGAAAAGTGGAGAAAAGAGAAGGGGAAATGAAGATATAAAGATAAACTTTATATCTTTAGAGCATTTTAGAGAGCACGAGTAAGAAGGGCAAGTGACAATCACTGCAGTCTTACAGGTGCACTTAAATAACACTTCAATGATTGCGCAAGGATGGTGCAAATTGTAGCAATTGAACGCTTACTTTAGGAAGCCGTTGCAGTGGCAAAATGAGGAAAGTCTAATGCACTTACACTTCCATATACTGTATAAATAGTTGTTCTGCAGCTGCAGTAAACGCTATCTTCATACCTTAGACGGAGTGATTGTGACAAACGACGTTGATTCCGCGGAAAGCGTGCAGTGCGCTCGTGCCCGTGGTTCGTTAGCCCAAAGAGTCGATCGACAGCCGCGGTCAAGTACCCCCGGTCCCTTATTTCTGTTTCTCGAGTTTCAGTGGCACGGCAGTCGCGTAGTGATTGCGTGCGGTCTACGTCGCCTTGAGCTCGCTAGCCGACGCCGTTGCCTGGCCCCACGGAAGGTGTAATGCAATAAGTGCTCAGGAACGGTCGGGAATCACAGGACGGGGCTGGCTAGCGCGGGAGGGGCATCAGAAGCGGAATCCCAAATGGGTGCTCCGAGCGCTGTGTTCACGGAACGGCAGTGCAGTGAGTTGATTCAGCGGCGCGAGAGGCTTCTATTACCGCTGCAGGAAGGAAAAAAAAAAAAAAACCGTCCACCGACCTCATCATCGTCGACCGAAGCCATCGGCCTCATCACCGTCGCGCTTAAAAGTGTCTGTCTACACACCTGCACGTCAAGACTGATGATTGGACCAATTTAGCTTCGTCGAACTTTCGTTTGTACATACTTGTTTCAGAGTTATTAATGCGAATTATTCTTCTCCGAGTAAACCTAGTTTTTGTCGTGCATCACGACGGCAGTTCGGGCTGACACTGCAGCAGTAAGTTGCAGCATATTAAAGTAATGTTGGCATAAAATTTTGTGGTAGTATAACTCATAGCTAAATATTAGTGCTTTCGGTATTCTTTTTTCAAAATTCAGCGTAATCATTTCTGTGTTAATACGACGGTCTTAATCCAAACTTAGTGTTTCTTTCTTTCTCTCTCTCTCTCTGTGCGTGCGTGCGCGTGAGAGAGAGAGAGAGAAAGAGAACGTTTTTACACACAGGCGGTGCGCTGTTTTATTT
Source organism: Dermacentor silvarum (assembly GCF_013339745.2). Classification (NCBI taxonomy): domain Eukaryota; kingdom Metazoa; phylum Arthropoda; class Arachnida; order Ixodida; family Ixodidae; genus Dermacentor; species Dermacentor silvarum. The sequence continues at coordinate 48,015,625 of NC_051154.1, read as the reverse complement.
TTTTATTTTCCTCCGCAATTACATGTATACAGTTAACCTGTCCTTTCAGCAACCGGTATAGTATTTCCACATGGACCTGCTATGTTGCGTTGCTGTTGGAGCGAGTCGTACACGGAACCAGCTGAGTCGAAAGCAGAAGAACTGAGTTTCTTAAAAGTGCACAGATTTCAGGGCGTGTTACATGGCGCGAGCTGTCGGTGTAGTAGATGGCAGGAGAAGAGGAAGCGATGTGCATATATATAACACGCCCTTCATTTTAGTGAGAATCGGCTTTCTGGATAACAGTTTCATGGCCTTATAAATGTGTTCCTTTACATAAAAACCTATACGAAAGCTATCGCAAGTTAGGCAAAGTTGCTTCTCAAGCTGGGGTATCTCGCAGGAGGCTTGATCCTTCTTTCGGAAAGAGTAGTTTGAGGTGGACGTAGCCGAGGTTGAATTTTTTGCGCTGGAACTGGTGGATACCCGTGTCTGTACGCTGACGTACTAGGCTCAGCTATTCCATAGTACTCTGGTGAAGCTTCAGTAACATGTCTGCATGTTCCACAGCTCTTGGTCGTAGATAGATGCGGTTCCTGAAGAATAAACCTCCGGTAACTATCTTTATGGTGTATCTACGAAATTCTGGACCGACGTTGACACCCGTGGCTTTTTGACAGTTCTGACTGTGGTGAAGCCACACAGGCTGACCAGAAATTAGTGGCCGGAGAGTTTCTTGTGTGGCAGTCAGCATGTCTGTATTGTTCCTTCTTACACCATGTTATGTTGCGTTGCTATTGGAAAGTGCCGTACACAGGACCCGCCGAGTCGAGAGCAGAAGTGGAACTGGGTTTATTCAAAGTACACAGATTCGGGACGCGTTACATAGGTGGCGCGAGCTGCCGGTTTAGTCGAAAGACGACGCAAAGATGGCAACAGGAAGCGATGCGCATATATAACAGGAGCGATATGCCGCGGAGACTGTTATTATTTTTTATCGGTACAGTAGCAGTATAGTGGCAAATAATGAAAGAGGTGCAAACACGCGATCGATATAAGGCGCAATTTTTTGTTCGGTTTCGGTTCACTATCCGTCCCTATTTAGAATTCTAGGCGGGCTATCACGTGATGAGTTATACAAATGAAATGATCTATTATAAAAGACTCACGTTTTCCCAAGTTTTCTTTGCGCTTTCAGAAGGTACTTGCATACATCATCCGCGCCGTCACCTCTGCCGTTTTCGACCTCCACGGCCACTCCGCAGCAGGGACGTTTTCTCTCTTGAGCACAATGTACAGAATTCCCCATTTCAGTTGTGGCAGCTGCGCCTCTGTGGTGAGCGAAATGCGAAACGCCCGTGTACTCAGATCTCAGTGGGAGGTAATTTCCCTTTGTCACACGGTGAGGTCCTTATGCTCCCTAATGCTGATTCTGGACAGTTGATTAGGCAACTCGCTGTAGCAACTCGCTGTAGCAACTCATATATATCCCTGTAGGCACGCTGCATACACACGTATATGTATAAGGCAGCCTCACAATATCAGGGCGCGGGACGGCATTAAAGGGGCAGGGAGTTTGAACTTTTCCATTACTTATCTCCTCCGCCCTTCTTAGTATATATGTTGTTGTCAAAGTTAGTGTAATCGCATTTATAAATTCGGAGGTCAAAACAGAATAATGGCCAGAAAGAAAGACACAGACAGATACCAAGAGGGAAGTAGAACTGCCTTCAGCGAAACCAGCCAACATTCGTGTGTGCACTTTCCTGCGTTCCCGTCCTTAGCAACGCTTCCTCGGCGTTGTTGCGTCAAAATGTTTTCGATTGCATCGTTGAAGGTGAAAACCAGTGGTTCTTTTTCGATGGAGAGGACGTCACGCTCACGATCCACTTTCAGCGAAAAAAAAAAGGACGCCCTCTTTATTTATTATTTGTTTATTTATTTATTTCAAGCGTACTGCCAGCCTCTGGTAAGAGGCCATATAGGCAGGAGTGGTCACAAGACTTGTACAGAAAATAACATAAAAGCACTACATCGAATACAAAGCGCGATGTTTGACATAAAAAACAATTTAACTAAGAACTCGCTGTGGGTGCTTAGCGGCTATGGCGTTGTGCTGCTAAGCACAAGGTCGTGGGATAAAATATGTGTGTGTAAAAAGACGAAACATTGGCAGAAGCATGAAAAAAAGATTATGCGTGGGATCACGCGAAAAGACACATTTAAAAGCGAAGGAAGAAATAGTGCAGCTGATGTACCCTGTACAGCTATGTTATTCATCTAGTACATTTAAAATGAATCTGCAGTGTCACAGGCAACCGCCACGACAGGCAGTACATTCCATGCCCCAATGGTTCGAGGAAATTATGACTATCTAATAAACGCTTCAGTTTTACTGTGGTACTCTTTCTTTCTTTCTCTTTTATTTGAGACAATTACGCACAAATTGGCTTAGGAGGTACAACAAAAGGCGCGGAGAGAACCTGACCAGGTTATGCCACCCTGACAGCTTGAGGCAGCAAATTTTATTTACAGATGATTACACATCATGTGCCGACCCAGATACAATACATCAATGCAAGTACAGTGAAATATGCAGCTCTTTTTTCGGAACGAAAATCAATTAGAATCAAACCTAATACATAATGCACACACAAATGAAATAAATCCACATAATACACAATCAAATACAACATAATACACACGATTAATACCTAGAATTGGCTCAGGGGTTAAAATCTCACACCTGCTCAAATAGAAATAGGGCTTTAACTTGCTTCTTGAATTGTGTTGGAGAGACTCTAGAACTTATGACGTTTAATATGTCAAGATATACTTATCGAGGAGTTCTGGTACTTGTGACGATAACCTCTGTAAACCATAATTTGTGCGTGATCTGGTCTTAACTATAAGGCTGTGTCATAGTTCATAAGGCGGCTGCTTAAATTGATAGGTTTCTTGAAAATTCATTCTGTTTGCTCGATATTGACGTATGGCTTCCAGAGACAGTTTTAGTTATAACAATTGTTTAATTTGAAGTATGGTATATCTGGTAAAGTACGATGTAGTGCTTTCAGTGTAGGGGGTGTTTCCAATTGCTCGTATAGCTCGCTTTTGCAACGATAAAAGATAATTAAGGTATGTCTCGGTTCTCGTTGACCATACCAGGGAGCAGCACATCAGACGTGAGTGTGCAAGTGCATAGTAGATTTTGCGTTTAGCTTCAGACGGGAGGAGTGATTTTAGTTTATTTAACATGCCAACGGCTCGAGATACGTCGGTTCTTAATGCGTCCGCTTGAGGATACCATGATAAATTTTCTTGGAACACGACACCTAAAAATCTGATCGTAGATATGTGTTGGATAGGTACTCCTTGAAACTCCAAAGGTAAGGCTGGCACATTTGTTGGTCCTTTCAACCTAAACAACAAATACTTTGTTTTTTCTTTATTTAGTTACATTTTATTTGATATTACCCACCTATTTAGATTTTTAAGCCATTTATTTGCTTCCGCGCTGTTAGATACGGACCCTTTCCCGGAATCAATCAAGTTTCCCCACCACCTCAAAGGCAGTCGCGTTCCAATTATGGTGCGCCGGGGCGCATCAACCACGCTACCGGACCCGTAAGACAGGTTGGCGACTCCTACCTCACGCACCGCACGTCGAGCTATTGTCTCTCCCCCTGCTTGACTCTTCCCAAAAGTGGAACGGGAGGCTGGCACGGTTCCAGGAAGGAAGCCTTGGTAGAGTGCAAAGCGGTTTTGCAGCTCTGGAGGGCCGTTCCGAGAACATCCCGTCTCCTTCAGCCGAGCGCTTCCAGGCGAGGAGGCAAAGCCGGAGGTAAATCAGCCATCGGACAATGAAGCCCTCGGAGCGTCCCCATTGGCCGAATATGACGGCACTTGCACGGGCCAATACCAGGGGAGGAAAATGACGACACCTGAGCTGGCTCGACGATTGGCCAAAAATGACGGGACCCCGAGAGACCCCGAGAGACCGAAGGGGTTAAAAGAGCGACAAATCGAGGAGAAGGGAGCTCTTCTTGCCACGGGCCGCAGCGTCCGAGATGCTGCCGGCCGTCGATCACTGTATGACTGTTCCTTACTTTGTATATTTTCACTGTAAATAATGTAAATAAACCTCCTGTTTCCCCCAAGTCCGCCTCAACGTCCCCCAACTCCCGCAACCAACGCCTACCAGATCTAATAACTGGTGGCAGCGATAAGGATGAACCTTCGACCGAAGCAGATTCAATAGCGCATATTTCATGTGTTGACCCCTGAGAAAAAAAAATTGCCCGCCAATACACCCTGTGAAGGTGGTTGGAAAGCGAAGCTTTTTACGCCACCCTCACGGTGACTGCGGCGCACTTGATATTTCACACACTACAACGTAACTTTAACCACGGCCTTTATTATTATTTACTTCACAACAATGTTCACTACTGCTTTATGATCGGCGTGATATACACTACTAGACTACCCCATAGTGGGGTAGTCTAGAAAATGAACCGAAGCAGTTACTAGGCTGGAAGGGTTTCGAATGACGTCAACCCTCTTTCAAGCAGCTGCATAAGCTTTGCAACAGCTGCAATCTAATCTTACGGATCGCGCCGAGCCTGTTTCCGTTGTTTGCCCGCAGCCCTTATCATCCATCATGTTGGCTCATCACTTTGAAGCTTGTTTTTGTGGTTTTGTTGCGAAAACGAGTGCTTAGTTGTACGCTGAATGCCCGAATTCAAGTAAGCTATATACTGTTATACCTGCAATTGTTAGCGGTTCGTCGGGATCGTTTTTTGCTTACAACGACGGACACGACAGAACCCTTGGCTGGTAGAGGTACAAAGCTTCGCTTTAAAAACTTGGAGTACGCTTAAGCTTCGATTTTAAGAGTGGAACGCGATAGCATTCAAAGATCCCTGGCTGCTTATCAAGCTTTTTTCTCGCATATTCAAATTAGAATCCGACGCTGTCATGTCTGTACGTTGTGTCGTACTTTGCAATTTGGCCCTTCGCAAGGCGCCACGCGAAGGGCCCGCCCGGTCGGCGTCGGGGCGATAGCACCGCTGCTCGGTTCTTGTAGCGCTATAGCCGCCATCGGATGACGTAGACTGCTGCTCCACAGTACCCGCATGAGACACGGCTCATAGCGCGAAGGTCGCGCGTTATCCAAGTTGCTGGCATATCGCGCGCTGCAACGAACATTTCCATATCTCTTGCACGAGCCGACACACATACGCCTTATCTGTTCAAACGCGCGCAACGAGAAGAAGCTGCACTTCCTCCTAAACGAATAATCCTGCCTGAGGCCCAGGGCTAGCTCGCTTACCAGGGACAACGAACATTGCTCGCGAAAATGTGATCATATAGAGAACGCACGAATTCCGACAGGGGAATGAATAAGGGTGTTAATTGGTCACTATCGTACAGGTGCGAGCGTGATATGCTTTGCAAGGCGCATAGCCTATATCTTCACCGCTGCAACACTAACTCATGATTCGTGAGCGTTGGGAGCTTCGGAACAGTGTGTGGAAGTTATCTGCGGCCGTGGTAGGGAATCGAACCTGCGCCCTCGAGCTCAGCAGCAGAACACCATAGCCACTGAGTCATCGCGGCGGCCAGAATTCATATCTTCACAACTATACATACGCGTGCACTGTATACGTATGCACGCGGAAAAAAGCATGCAAGCCACGGGTTCCGCTAATAATAATAATAATAATAATAATAATAATAATAATAATAATAATAATAATAATAATAATAATAATAATAATAATAATAATGTTTATTCACCAAAAAAATACAGAGCAACACAAACAGGCCGGTCTAAGCCTCAATTGGCTTGTAGGACCGTGCCATGAACATGATACAAACGGTAAATAAAAAGATGTTGATGAGACAGAAAGACAAAGAAAAAAATGACCAGAAAAAAATAAGATAACATTTGGTTATTCTACGTGAAACAGAAGTTGAAGCAGTGAAAATTATGAAGCCAAAGTGTTGTGAAAGTTAGTTTCACCATGACTCCTTCAATAGTTCTTTCAGCATGCTTTTTGAATTAGCGTTAAAAATTTCATTCGGTAACTTGTTAAACATGTCCGGCACATATGCACAGCGTCTGGCCGCACCATACTTTGTGGATGAACGAGAAACCATATAGCGGACGTGTTTACGAAGTTCCCTTGTGGAGGTATTTTTTTGTTTGAAAGCGGAAGTCCAAAAGTGTTTAATGACAACTGTTTCAACGAGCAAAGAATGAAAATTAGGCAGACCAAGTTCACGGAAGATATTTGCAGCTGTTACTGTTTGGGAATTGTAGGCAACATTTATAAGGACATTTTTTATAATCCTGTCTACCCTGCATCTCCAACGATCCGAACAGAATCCGAAGACCGTAATACCATATCTCAATACACTATAACCCAATGCATGCACAATCAATTTTTTTACAGAGAGAGGCGCAATACTTTTCATATTAAACATCAGCCAAGCGACTGACCTCAGTTTTGAACAAATGAGTGATAAGTGATGTTGCCATGATAAGTTGCTATGGAAAAATATTCCAAGATATTTAACACAATCTACGTATGGAATAGGAGTACATGCACTTACAAGGAACACAGTTAGACTTATGTAAGTAGAGAGGCAAGTTAATCACAGTAGTCTTGAGTGGAGAGCGAAAACATACCAGTTGTGTTTTTTGGGCATTGACAGCCATTCCATTGTTACTGAACCAAAGCATCGCATTGTACACGTCATTTTGCAACATTTCAGTTGACATTTTGTAAGATAGATGTTTTGCTAGTAACACAGTGTCGTCAGCATACTGGAACACAGAACATTTGGAAATCGCCAAAGGAAAGTCATTAACGAAGATGTTAAACAACAATGGCGATAAAATTGACCCCTGCGGTACACCCGCATTCAGCGACAACTTAGAACTGAAAACGCCCTTATCATCAGTAGCGACCACTTGAAATCGGTTGCTCAAGTAATTTTTGAGAATGTTGTAAAACGGTCCACGAAATCCCAAAAAATACAGTTTACTTAACAAGATTTGGTGGTTCAGGGTGTCAAACGCTTTCGCTACGTCTAAGAAGAGAGCACACGTGAAAAGATTCTGATCGAATGCCGAGAACAGGTCGTCTGCAAATTCTTCAAGCAGTGCAACAGTACCGCGCCCAGAAACAAAACCAAACTGGCGATCGGTCAGGATAGAAAATTTGTTAAGAAAAGAAGACAGTGTGGAAAAGAAATTTTTCTAAGACCTGAGCAATAACCGGTAAGATAGAAATTGGCCGATAGTTTTCAATCTTATCTTACTTCCCTGACTTATGTAGCGGTAAAACAACTGCCGTTTTTAGACATGCCGGAATTTCATCACCTTCCAAAAACCCATTCAGTATATGAAGAATAATATCTGCCAGAACATTGAAATTCCTTCGGATGATGTGTAATGATACTCCATCATATCCAGTGGGCTTGTTAGGACGGAAACTGAAAAGAATTTCTTGCAGATCACACTTCAAAAATTTCGGAAGAAAAGCTGACTCAGATATGGAATGCGTTAACGACCGAGTGTTTGTGGATAAAGAAACAGCGCTTAGGGATGCTTTTACAAAGTGCCTGAATTGAAAGCATCAGCCACTGCTGTGGGAGGTTGCTGAAAAGAATCGAAAACAGACCGTTTACTGGAACTGATCCCTCTGAGATGATTTACCAAAGACCAAGTTTTGCTTACATTATTTGAAGATTGCTGAAATTTATGAAAGAAGTAACGGCGTTTGGCGCCACGCAGAAGAGCAACAGCTCTATTTCTTGCCGACTTGTATTCTAATCGCAGTGTTTGGTTTCTCGGATTTCTTTTACAGCATTTCCACAGGGCATCTCGATACGAAATCGCAGCAAGAATTTCCGTATTCATCCAGCAGTGACCCTTTCTTATTGGTTTAGCTACTAACCGTGTGCAACGTAATTCAAAATTTTTTAGCTGCGTACAGAATCTTTCATACACGTTGCTTGACGAATCTTCTTTGGTTAAGGCTGCCCAGTCAAATGAAACGATAAGATTATCAAACTTAGCTTGATTAACTATAGGGACAAGGCATTTGCGCTGCCCGGGTGTATTTCCAACCGACGGCGTTCCAGGCGCATCCGGTAATGTTATCCTTATCTGTTCAAACGCGCGCAACGAGAAGAAGCTGCACTTCCTCCTAAACGAATAATCCTGCCTGAGGCCCAGGGCTAGCTCGCTTACCAGGGACAACGAACATTGCTCGCGAAAATGTGATCATATAGAGAACGCACGAATTCCGACAGGGGAATGAATAAGGGTGTTAATTGGTCACTATCGTACAGGTGCCAGCGTGATATGCTTTGCAAGGCGCATAGCCTATATCTTCACCGCTGCAACACTAACTCATGATTCGTGAGCGTTGGGAGCTTCGGAACAGTGTGTGGAAGTTATCTGCGGCCGTGGTAGGGAATCGAACCTGCGCCCTCGAGCTCAGCAGCAGAACACCATAGCCACTGAGTCATCGCGGCGGCCAGAATTCATATCTTCACAACTATACATACGCGTGCACTGTATACGTATGCACGCGGAAAAAGCATGCAAGCCACGGGTTCCGCTAATAATAATAATAATAATAATAATAATAATAATAATAATAATAATAATAATAATAATAATAATAATAATAATAATAATAATAATAATAATAATAATAATCACCCTATATTTTATGTCCACTGCAGGACGAAGGCCTCTTCCGGCGATCTGCAATTACCCCTGTCTTGCGCTAGCTGATTCCAACTTAATTGCGCCTGCAAATTTCCTAACTTCATCATCCCATCTGGTTTTCTGCCGACCTCGACTGCGCTTCCCTTCTCTTGGTATCCATTCTGTAACCCTAATGGTCCACCGGTGATCCATCCTACGCATTACATGACCTGCCCAGCTCCATTTCTTCCGCTTAATGTCAACTAGAATATTGGCTATCCCCGTTTGTTCTCTGATCCACACCGCTCTCTTCCTGTCTCTTAACGTTAGTCCTAAGATTTTTCGTTCCATCGCTCTTTGCGCGGTCCTTAACTTATCCTCGAGCTTCTTTGTTAACCTCCAAGTTTCTCCCCCGTATGTTAGCACCGGTAGAATGCAATGATTGTACACTTTTCTTTTCAATGACAGTGGTAAGCTCCCAGTCAGGATTTGGCAATGCCTGCCGTATGCACTCCAACCCAATTTTATTCTTCTGTAAATTTCTTTCTCGTGATCAGGGCCCGCTGTGAGTAATTCACCTAGATAAACGTACTCCTTTACAGACTCTAGAAGCTGACTGGCGATCCTTAATTCTTGTTCCCTTGCCAGGCTATTGAACATTATCTTTGTCTTCTGAATATTCATCTTCAACCGAATTCTTAACACTTTCTCGATTAAGGTCCTCAATCATTTTCTGTAATTCGTCTCCATTGTTGCTGAATAGGACAATGGCATCTGCAAACCCAAGGTTGCTGAGATATTCGCCATTGATCCTCACTCCTAAGCCTTCCCAGTCTAAGAGCTTGAATACTTCTTCTAAGCATGCAGTGAATAGCATTGGAGAGATTGTGTCTCCTTGCCTGACCCCTTTCTTGATAGGTAACTTTCTACTTTTCTTGTGGAGAACCAAGGTAGCTGTGGAATTCTGTGGAATAATAAGCATATGGAGACACTAATCCTGGAATTAAGAAGCGCGACCTGAACGTGGCTATGGGGACACCGTGTATACTGCACTTGTCGTCACTTCTGGCGCTCACGAGCAAAGGCTGCCAAGGAAATCGACATCTTTCGCAGTGACCATCGTACGTATACTTTTGCTTACTGCACCAAATGTTTCAGCATATACACTTTCCGGCTCACAGCTTTGCCAACGGTCATTCATGGAAAATGTAAAAGAATGCCTCCAACTAAGCCGGCGAAACCGGTAGTGCACTTAAAAAAAAACCGCAAACATTTCACCACTGCTTGAAACACACTCCAAACTTGATCCCTGCAATAAATGTGATACCGACCGCCAATGTAAACACGCCGGGTGGGCTGTTCGTCAGCGCGCTGACGCTCTTCCGCTCCTGCATGAGTAGAGTTTGCGCTCTATCTGTGCAATCTCGCGCCACGTCTCGACACTTCAGCGGTTGATATATATGCAAGCCTCACTCGGGGACTCAGCGTTACTACACGCGCAACGAACGAACCATACTCAAGTCCAAATGGCTTGCTACGGAGGTGAGTTTGACTTTGCTATTTTATACGTTCATGTCCTCCCTGCTGAATTTTGCTCAGGAACAAGGTATACTAAGGAGTGTGCAAAGGTTGGCGAATACTATATTATACTGCTTGACAAATTATCTCATTAATTATACAACCATGGAGTCCCAGTCGCAGCCGAAGGCGAAAATCGACGAAGGCGGTAATTGCAATCGTACCAGAAATAGAAGTAATACTAATGACATTAATAATATAAGCCTTGCTACATCACCTTGAAGGCAGTCAAGTGCCAGCATTGGCAAGTGTCACCCGGCTATATGCTACGATATAGAGGATTATAATTCACAGCTGTGTATTCTCTTCATGTTCAGGGCACTGAAGCGACCGTTTGGCGTTATTGGGGGTATAAGCTACGTAAACGTTGTAAGAAGACGGGGCCATACAAAACGAACGTGGCGTCCCTCTCTCCCCTCCAAGGATGTGAGCAATACGTAAAGCATTGAGATTTCATCTCCCTTTGCGTATATTTATAAGTTCCAAAACTAGAAACTCAAGCCTCTCTCTCGAAACCATCAAGGCACACTTAACTCCACGCATCACAGAGCTGGATAGTATCGCATGCCGAGCCAAATTCCTGGTAAGACCACTGACAATGACGGTGGAGAAATATACGCCCACGATGCAAAACATCCCTTTTCGAACATCTGTAAAAGCGATAGCAGGCAAGTGTACCAGATTATCGTGATATAAGACAGCATGAACATTCACAAAGTCGACAAAATGTGGCCACATATTAGTCGCACCACCAAAACTGGGCACAATGATGGACGGCCTTTTAAACTAACATCACGAGCTTGGCGGCAATCGGAAAAGACCCAAGAAACGTTGGAAGGGCAGAACCGATGCGCACGTTCACGCCGAAACTTTGCGAAATGCTGACATGGGTGCTCACGTCTGCAGTGAGTCGAATAGTCGCATATATCGGCAGAACACATTGTAGGCTTACCTGCCGACCTAAGTTGGTCATAATGGAGCAAAATGCTGCAGAAGCGCTGGGTAATTGCTGTTCAATTCATCCGGGTGTTCCCAAACGCGAAAATGCCACGAAAATGCAGTAAATACGGTGACGGAGCAGCTATTCAATGCAAGCGAGCATAACGCGTTTCTTGTGGACCCACAAAAAAAACAAAAAAAAAAAAACACACATACAGGCGCGTGCGAACTTCTTTTCTTATTTCTTCTTTTTTCGCCGAGCATGCACACAACCAAAACTTCATATAACGTTACATTACATTTATAACGTAACATATAAGTCGTTCGTGCAGAAATAAACATTCATTTTACGTACAGTAAAGCGTCACGCGTCCATAATTTCGAACAATGAAATAAAAATGTTATTAAGATGAAAAAATGACGGTTCACTCCAATTTTAATTTTATTCGTGCACCGTAAGTGGCCGAAATTTGGCGAGAAAAGCAAGAAACATCGCGTAATTAGATTCGATAGCTTCACAGTCACCTTTCTGCACTCACACGCACGCCGCTTGAAAAACGGTTTATTGTTAATGCATAAGCAATATGATGTTCTATAATACAGTATTTTGCCTCACAAAATAAGGGCAATATGATACAAGTTCTGCCGCGGAATATAAAGGCGTGAGAAATCGCGCCCACCAATGCTGTAAAAGAAAAAAAATATCTATAGAGCACCTTTCACTTTAGAACCCATCGTCCTGCGGCCCGCGGATACGCCCGTCGGCTCCCGCTTCCTGTCAAGCTGGAATGACAACGTCACGGTCAACATCCTCTCTGATTCCGCAGCTTGCGCAGCATCGCGTCGTGCACGCTCCACGTCATCAGGGCAATGTAACGATTATATTCCGATTCTTTTTCTCGCGCTTCATCACTGGCCCGAGTGGCGCTCCGCCTATACGTTATCGCCTGCCCCGGCCGGGGGTGCAGGCGATATCATTGCCGTTTTATGACATATTTTATCATTGATGAAAAGTGTCAATGATAAAATTGTAGAGCAACATGAAAAACTGCCGATACAGCTTTCTGTTGCTCAATACGTGCTACATAAAAGTGTTTTTCCGAGCGTGAAAGAAGCCCGCGAATGCACGCAAAATTGCCGCGCGACTGGCCGCTCGAGGCACGTTGCGTGTATTCGCGGGTATCTTTCACGCTCGGAAAAACACTTTTATGTAGCTCGTCTTGACCAGCAGAAAGCTGTATCGGCAGTTTTTCATGTTGCTCTACAGTTTTCTTATTGATACTTTTCATCTAGTTACAATATTTGAGAAGCTAATTAATTAATTAATTAAGACTGATTATGTAACTAGGTGGAATGCAAAAACATATTCTTAATTTCTCCAAGCGACGGCAAACAACTTTACCTTGGTTCTGTCCAGCTACGTGGCATTTGTATATATTAAAATCTTGGTGCATGATAGTTGGGACACCCTATATAACGGCCCTAAATGCATTTTCTTTGTTTTCGTGCAGTTATGAAATTAAGCGTCATGTAAATTTGGGAATTTTGCCGCAACAGTTACACAAAATTTTTAACGTCACTCTATGACAATAAAAACCGTAACATTGGCAGTATTCGTAATTATTAAATATTTAATACATATTATTGATATTTTTAATAAATTAATAATAATAACTATAACACGTTGCGATAGTTTATTAGTGCCAGCATCACATACATCAACAGCGCAGGCCCCCTCATTGTCAGGTCCGGGCTTTGTTCCTCTTACTCGGAAAGCGCGTCGCACTGAATTATTCCGCCATTGTTTTATTCAAATTTTTCTTTTCCCGTTCCTTCCAGACATTGGTTTAATTTACAAGTTATAGCTTCTTACATTAACACCATCTCCTTTGCCTCACCTGCATATACCATGATCATGTGTTTTGTTGCCTTTTTTTCCTTTTCCCACCCTCTGCCTCCTAGGGCTTTCCTGTCCCCGTTCTCACGCAAAGTAGAATTTAGGCAGCTACGTACATGTCGGCGGAATTCTCTGAATTCCATTAAAGAGATTTCTCTCTCTCTCTCTCTCTCTCTCTCTCTCTCTCTCTCTCTCTCTCTCTCTCACACACACACACACACACACACACACACACACACACACACACACACACACACACACACACACCACACACTGCTTCCTCCGAGGCCCCTGACTGGAGCCTCATCACTGACTCCCTGTGCTTTCAGTGACCCAGAAGCAGACATCTCCTAAATATTCCGCAAGTCTATAATCGAGGTTAACATACGTCCCACGTACTGTCTCGCAGCGTACCACCACAAGCCCGTCTGCCAGTGGGTAATGTGCTATGGCAGTCACATACCGGCTAACGCGGTGCCTGGCGGCGAAGACGGCGGAGAGACCGTCTTCGTAGGACGCGCGGTGCACGACGATGACGTCATCCCGGGCAAGGTCCTACCTTCGCACAGCTGCTGCTACGTCTCCTACGCCGGCGCCGAGCACACTCACAGGGAGTATCAGGTGCGCAAACTTTTTCGTCAATTCCAGTTCTTCTGGACCCATATTCCCAAGACTTCTCTTACGTATGAGCATTGCCTCACTAGCCAGCATTAGAACTCCCGGCACTCACGATAGTGATTGGTGGAACAACGAGACGACCACCCTTGCGGTGGCCAATCGTGGACGGCCCTTGAGGTGGGTACATTTTGTAAATACCGGCTCTTGGCATTGAAGAGACAGTGAAGAAACAGTGAAGAAAAAAAATGAAATCAGGCTAGGCTATACAAATTCGTGGGTTGCACAGTTATTGAATAGCAAATAGGCTAATGTTGCAGAGAACCCGCCGTGGTAGCACAATGGCTATGGCGTTGCGCTGCTGAGCTCGAGGTAGCGGGTTCTATCCCGGCCGCAGCGGCCGCATTCCGATGGGGGCGGAGTGCAAGAACGCTCGTGTACCGTTCATTGGGTGCTCGTTAAAGAACCCCAAGGTAGTCGAAATTATTCCGGAGCCCCCGGCGCTACGGTGTGCCTCATAATAGATTGTGGTTTGGGCACGGCAAATCCCAGAGTTATCTTTTTTTTGTTGTTGTTGTTGTTGTTGTTGCAGGGAATATCAGCTTTGTCCTGAAACGATACTTTTCCTGGGGCATTAATTTTGCGCTCTACCACGGACAAAGATAACCGCTGGGTTGAGACAAATTGTGTTTCAGCGAGAGTTGCCCGGTTGGCAGGCTACTGTTATAGCTGCATTGTTCTCTGATTGGTTGGGTGACTTGGTAAAGATGGTCCGGCAAAGCCAATTGCAGAGCAAGAAGCACTCACAGTGATTACCAGCCCATCTGGTAGCGGATGTTCAGAATAAGTGGTCTCAACCGATGGCTATATACGGCCACGCCGGGAGACGGCGCGAAAACATTTATGAGCGCACTGCTCTCAGACATGTGTGCTGGGAACTCCCAAGCCGAGGGACGATGATCTTCGCCCTCCTGCAGGTTCGGAGCCCCAGGTGTGTTGCAGGCAGCCTAAAACAAAACCCGGCGTCATATCAAGTAGCTTCAAAACATTCTGTACATGAATAGTATATGCTGGTATAAATTAAGCCTGGAGCTCCGTACAGCGCAGATGCGAACTCCGTTGAAACCGAACCACAGGCGCACAGGCCCCTTAACTGTCGGAGTGCACTTGGTGCTAAAAACACTCAAAGCTAATCGGGGCCAGCGCCTAGTAAAGCATTGGTGGGCACTGTTCTGCGTGCGCCTGTCTTCGTGATTATGACTTTGATTTGTGAATTCCAGCGAATGCATATGTGCACCAGCTCACCCCAGAGCAAGTTCTACTGAAGTACCGTAGTTACAAATTCATTCATACCCAGATATATGGTTCACAAGAAGGACAGCGAGACATTCACGAAGGGGCCGGTCAGTGATATACATGAAGAATGGCATGCGAATAGATCACCAGTTCCCAAGCTTATTCGTCAGCGAGCCCAATGTCATGTTTTTTTTTTTTTTTTTTTTTTTTTTTTTTTTGCAATACAGGTACTCATCACCGACGGCGCTCCGATGGCGTGGGTACCAGCTTCCGATGGCTCCGTGCCAAGCGGAGCCATCCAGGGCGGCGCCTGCGGCACCGGCGAACCGCTGTACATCGGCCGCACCTTCCACAACGGCACACTGACCATTGGCAAGGTGCATCCATCGCACAACTGCCTGTACATCCCATATGGTGGTGACGAGCACCGCTACACTGACTACGAAGTGCTGGTTTGCAAGACGATCAACTTCTGAAAAGCCGTTACACCCCTCCTATACAGAGTTTCGGAGTGGCAACTCGGGAGTTGAATTAATTCCAGAATCATTCCACATTTTTAAACACCCGGAATGGAATGGTAATGGAATGGGCACATACTCTAAATGTTGAGATTTTGAGCGAGACAACCAAACCGGCAAACTTGTCATTTAAACTTAACTAGACTTGGGCAATACATTGTATTTCTCCTACCTGTTCTTTCAGTATCTACATATAGGTGGCTACCTCTGCGGCGGTAACTATAAACAACACTCTATTGTGCACATTCTACACTTCTGAAGATATGAAAACCTTTCAGCTAGCGTTACGAGAATGAAGTCCCTTTAAAGACAGCAACTTGTAGTTGTCAAGAAATATGATCCGCTTTAGCAAGTCAATTGACATATGTGACACCAGGATGGAGGCAAAGAAAGGGCGATGCAAACGGTCGCACGAGTCCGCGGTGATTTAGAACGCACGCCGTGTTTATTCGGCACACTGTCGATTATTCAGAAGGAGCGATAACGTGAAATCAGAGAGGTGTCCTGGAAAATGCGGTATCCGGTAATACGCGAGCAGATGAAAAGCAAAAAAAGATCGCCTTGCAAAACATATAAACGAGTTTTCCTTTTATTTTAGTCCTCAAAGTGACAAAATAATGTAGGTGAATGCATGGAATATACAACGGCGCAAGATTATTTGCTACTTTGCCTTGCGCAATTGAGTTTCGGACGAATCCCAGATTTTTGGAAATGGTTCATCTTATTTAGAACGCAAGCCTTGCTTGTGTCGCAGCGCGCGATGTATTCGTGAAACACCTGACACGTGTGCAGCTAAAGTGAAGCTAACTTCAGCGGTCACAAGCTGGCAGCTGTAGCTTATAGTATTTGAATGATTGGTGCACCACGATGTCAGAAATTAGTGTTACGTTTGGCTTATTCCTAAATTAAAGAAAAACCACGTAAGATTGACGAGTTGTAATTTCACTTATATATATGAAGATCCCGATTATTATAGACAACTTTTGAAATTATGATTTTAAAGAAGCCTGAAGAGTGAGCTTTCGCTTTGTCTCTTCGCTTTTTTTTTTTTTTTTCGACGTAAGGAGGGAGGCGCTTCCGAAAAGGAGACAACAATTCAGGCTGTCATCACAAGTTAACATGTTTGGAAGATATTTTGATTGCAAGGACAGAATGTATTTTGCAATCACGTCACATATGCGTGACTTCTAACCCGCGCAGCTAACGTGTTTGTTGACTCTACTCGATAAGCAAGACAATAAACTGTATGTAATAATGCTTCATATATTTATTTGTCTAGTCTTTTTACACGTATAATTGTCTTGAGTACGCATCTTGTGAAATAAGGTTGCTTATGTATGGGTACTGTATTGACCAGGCATGTGCTCTACCACCCGAGTGTTCGCGCAATGCTTCTTTCGAGGGCTGGTGACCCTTTTCACAGCTTATATAGGCAGACATACTTTTGCAGATACCAAAATTCACGTCTTCTGTTAAAAATTATGCAGGTCCAACGCACATCCTGGAATCCATGTGAAGCTAAACTTTCGTGAAGCGGTTATTCGAATGCTATAAACTTGCGCGTTTCATTCCTGACTGGTAAATCTGCTTTCGCGCACCCTTGATGTGCTATGTAACACATGCGGCGAACATCTCAAGGAGTTAGTTGGCGTTGGCAACGATGGAAGCGTACCTTAGGTTGTGGCCTGCGTTGGGTTGCTGTGAATCGAACCTTGGAGCCCGAAGCCGAGCTTTGATTCCACAATCAGGCACGTAATTCAGTTATTTTCTTTAAGTATGAGCTATATTCGGCATGAAACCAGCACCCAGCCACGGTCAGGAAAGTTCGCAAAAGAAGTTTCGCTTTGAAACCGTAGATATTAGAGACTACAGACAACAACGTGCTGCAGAGATAACCTGTTGGTTGTGAGAAAGAAATTGTATACGTAACAGTACTTCTAACGTCGCTAATACATCGAAAATAGGATTTCAGTTACGAGGTACGCAAGCGGTAAACATTTATAGCGAAAGCATTTCGTTTACCGGAGTTGGAGGAATGGAATGGTTCAGCTTAGCCACTGCAACAGTGGGAATGGTCCAATTCTCACCATTCCGAGGAGTTAAAAGGAGTGGAAATGCAGGGATATATAGCCCCCCTCCGGAAATGGAGCGAAAATGAGATGGAGGACCCCACTCCGCAACACTGCTTCTATACATTGATGCGATAGGACTCTGATGCTCGTAGAAAATTATTGTGTAAAATATAGAGCAAATAAGTGATCGCTGTTTTTGTTTTATTGTAATTCGAATCATTGTTTGTCTCATACCAAGCACTTTGTGATCTCGCTGAAAAGGTAGCGAGTTCGATTCCCGGGTGCATCAGCCGCATTCCGATGGGGACAGAGTGCAAAAACTCTCGTGTACTGGGTCTTGTAGAAAATTATTGTGTAAAGAACTGAGCAAAAAAATGATCGCCTTTTTTGTAATGAGTGAGAGAGAAAGACGTTTATCAATAAAAAATATATATAGATATATTAAAAGGCCATCCCAGTGGTTTTTCCGGCGAGGTGCCTAGATTATAGGTGTATTGTTTCACTCCTTAATAGGTAGAGCACCAAACTGTCGTATATAGCTTTGCGGCGTTCAGGGGTCCCTCTTGGAAAGATCCAGTCGTTTAGTGTAACGACTGAGCTTTGTAACCCAGCAAGACAGATTCTTCGCGGTGAGAATAGGCCAGGACATGTCCATAGCAGATGGTGTGCTGTGGCTGGCTCTCCTAACTACGTATATTATAGGAATTTGAACATCGCCGGCGGCAGATCATCTGGAGATAAAGAAAAAATCCAAAGAAACGCTCCTAGACGAATTTTTTTCGGGCAGCACCGGACATACTCCAGACATGTCTAACTGCAACGTGGGTGCTCGTCTATTACAAGTGCCCCACATATGGCACTTTCCACTTCGGTCTTCAAATGCGCAGTCAGGATACTGCGCTTCAGATCTGCAAATAGAAAATTACTCACATGCACCAATATCCTCCTGAGACCCGAACACAACAACGGGACATAATCGCGCTTCAAGGTGGTTTTTATTGTCTACTGTTATGTTACGAACTTGACAAACAATTTTTAAAATTTGAATACCACGAATAGATGCCAAAAGCTCCGTCTTCATGTACGTGAAAAAAATTAATATCTCCATCATCTCCTCATGCTAGCTGTGGTAAAAACTGCATTTAATTGTTTAAACGCTGAGATGAAGATGGAACTAAGTGTAGTACATTGCCTAGTTCCTGCCGCGTCCGATATATTCACGCAATCTCGGTGACTTCTAAACACGCATCGAAGTCTTTCGGCCGTTTGGGACGACACAGAGGTCTGGACCAATTTACTGTCAAATTTCTCGAAAGCGGATGACAAGAATATGAGTAAACCACTTCTTTACAGTTACACATGCACCGTATTTCATACGAAGAGTGAATATTTTGCATAATCACTTCTAAATGAATTGCGAAAAAAAAGTTAAAGGCAATGTGCAATGGGTCTCAGGAGGATATAATTAAATTTCTTGCACAAGAAATCGCATCGAAAGAAACAATACATAGGCGTTTAATGAATGCTGATTCAATATTGCAGTATGAGTGGAAAAACAAATGTCCAGAATAGATATTCACAATTAAGTAAAGACCCTTGTTTGAACTCGGCAAGAGTTACATCTCGATGTTAGTGTCCGACAGGCCGGCATGGAGGAAAGAAACTACAGGAGGGAGCGTCACGTGACAAACTCAATTGAAGCCTGGTCATAAAAATATATAATGGAGAACTCACGAAAGAAAATGCACCGTAGTCACGTGACAGGCAAGCGTTAGTTCTTTGCGCCTCACGCGGTCGCCCATCCGCCCTGCATGATGCGCTGCGTACGTGCGTGCGTCTGTTCAGTGCCGTGGAACGTTTACAGAAGGAACGCCGTTCCCTCTGCCGTTACTTCGTAAACATAACGAGTTACCGTTACAGTTCCACCGACCCTTAACGGAACGGTGGCGTTCCTCCGTTCCTCCCAAAAGGAACTATAGTTCCAGGAACGCCATTCCGTACAACACTGCTCTTGATGAAGGCCGGACAACGGCTGAAACGTCGAAATTAAATGATTTTGCTTTTCTACGTGAGCCTGCACTTCTTTCATATATATATATATATATATATATATATATATATATATATATATACGCTACATAAATGTGTTTTTCCGAACGTGAAAGAAGCCCGCGAATACACGCAAAGTTCCTCGAGCGGGCAATTCTGCGTGTATTCGCTTACTTCTTTCACGCTCGGAAAAACACATTTATGTAGCACGTATTGAGAAACAGAAAGCTGTATTGGGAGTTTTTCATGTTGCTCTACAATTTTATCATTGACACTTTGATAATAAGAACAGTACTTCTCGAGTTAGATAATTAATTACAATTAGCTAATTAAATTTCAGGAACGAAATTCTCGGGGGCGTCATCTTTAACAACTGCGAGAGCAGTCCACCGTCGATTGAACTTTTTATTGCTTCGAACAACCTGTGTAAACGTACAACATGCAATTACGGTCCTCAAGAACAGCACAACGCGATAATTCAGAGAATAAATAAGCTTTAGTATGTTTTGTGCCATTTCGAAGCAGACATTTGTCGGGATATCTAAAGACAAGCATATAACCCGTGCTTTTCGCCGTATATGCCACACTTTTAAAAGAAATCTTTCACTGATCGCAATCATCATCATCATCAGCCTATATTTATGTCCACTGCAGGACGAAGGCCTCTCCCTGCGATCTCCAATTACCCCTGTCTTGCGCAAGCGTATTCCAACTTGCGCCTGCGAATTTCCTAATTTCATCATCCCACCTGGTTTTCTGCCGTCCTCGACTGCGCTTCCCTTCTCTTGGTATCCATTCTGTAACCCTAATGGTCCACCGGTTATCCATCCTACGCATTACATGGCCTGCCCAGCTCCATTTCTTCCGCTTAATGTCAACTATAATTATAGAATATCGTCTATCTCCGTTTGTTCTCTGATCCACACCGCTCTCTTCCTGTCTCTCAACGTTACTCCTAAGATTTTTCGTTCCATCGCTCTTTGTGCGGTCCTTAACTTGTTCTCGAGCTTCTTTGTTAACCTCCAAGTTTCTGCCCCGTATGTTAGCACCGGTAGAATGAAATGATTGTACACTTTTTTTTTTCAACGACAGTGGTAAGCTCCTAGTCAGTATTTGGCAATGCCTGCCGTATGCACTCCAACCCAATTTTATTCTTCTGTAAATTTCTTTCTCATGATCAGGGTCCCCTGTGAGTAATTGACCTAGATAAACGTACTCCTTTACATACTCTAGAGGCTGACTAGCGATCCTAAATTCTTGTTCTCTTGCCAGGCTATTGAACATTATCTTTGTCTTCTGCATATTCATCTTCAACCCAATTCTTACACTTTCTTGATTAAGGTCCTCAATCATTTGTTGTAATTCGTCTCCATTGTTGCTGAATAGGACAATGTCATCTGCAAACCGAAGGTTGCTGAGATATTCGCCGTCGATCCTCACTCCTAAGCCTTCCCAGTCTAAGAGCTTGAATACTTCTTCTAAGCATGCAGTGAATAGCATTAGAGAGATTGTGTCTCCTTGCCTGACCCCTTTCTTGATAGGTAACTTTCTACGTTTCTTGTGGAGAACCAAGGTAGCTGTGGAATCCTTGTAGATATTTGCTAAGATATTCACGTATGTCTCCTGTACTCCTTGATTACGCAATGCCTCTATGACTGCTGGTATCTCTACCGAATCAAATGCCTTTTCATAATCTATGAAAGCCATATAGAGAGGTTGATTGTACACCGCAGATTTCTCGATTACCTGATTGATGACATGGATATGATCCATCGTAGAGTATCCCTTCCTGAAACTAGCCTGTTCTCTTGGTTGGCTGAAGTGTTGCCCTGATTCTATTGGAGATTATCTTGGTGAATATTTTATATAATACTGAAAGCAAGCTAATGGGTCTGTAATTCTTCAATTCTTTAACGTCTCTCTTCTTATGGATAAGCATAATGTTGGTGTTCTTCCAGCTCTCTGGTACACTTGAAGTTGTGAGACATTGCGTGTAAAGGGCCGCAAGTTTTTCAAGCATGATATCTCCTCCATCTTTGATTAAATCTACTGTTATTCCATCTTCTCCAGCCGCTTTTCCCCTGGTCATGTCTTTTAAGGCCCTTCTAACTTCATCGCTAATTATAGAAGGAGCTCCTGTATCCAGTTCCTCACTATTTCGAATGAAAGTAACTTGGCTGTTTTGGGAATTGTACAGGTCAGTATAGAATTCTTCCGCTGCTTTTACTATGTCATATAAATTGCTGATTATATTACCATGCTTATCTTTCAGTGCATACATCTTGCCTTGTCCTATGCCAAGCTTTCTTCTTACTGATTTCATGCTGCGTCCATATTTTACGGCTTCCTCAATCTTTCCCACGTTATAATTTCGAATACCCCTTACTTTCTTCTTGTTGATCAGTTTTGACAGTTCAGCGAATTCTATCTTATCTCTTGAGTTGGAGGACACTTTCATGTTTTGTCGTTTCTTTATTAGGTCCTTTGTTTCTTGGGAGAGCTTCCCTACTGGTTGCCTTGGTGCCTTACCTCCCACTTTAATTGCTGCTTCTGAGGTCAGCCTAGTTATGGTTTCATTCATTACATCTATGTTATCTTCATCTTCTTGTTCTAAAGCTGCATATTTGTTTGCGAGCACCAGCCTGAATTGGTCTGCTTTCACCCTTACTGCGTCTAGGTTGGCTTGTTTCCTCTTGACTAATTTCACTCTTTCTCTATTCAAATTGAGAGAAATCCTAGACCTCACTAACCTATGGTCACTGCACTTTACCTTACCTAACACTTCTACATCCTGCACTATGCTTGGATCGGCAGAGAGAATGAAATCTATTTCATTCCTTGTTTCTCCATTAGGGCTTTTCCAGGTACACTTCCTGTTGCTGCGCTTCCTGAAGAATGTATTCATTATTCGGAGCCTATTCCTTACCGCGAATTCTACCAAGATCTCTCCTCTTGCATTCCTAGAATCGATGCCGTAGTTGCCAATTGCTTGCTCACCGACCTGCTTTTTGCCCACTTTTGCATTGAAGTCGCCCATGACTACAGTATGCTGAGTTTGCACCTTTCTCATTGCTAATTCGACATCTTCATAAAACTGTTCTATTTCTTCGTCATCGTGACTGGAAGTTGGGGCGTAGGCTTGTACTACCTTCATTTTGTACCTCCTATTCAGCTTTATTACGACGACTGCTACCCTCTCACTAATGCTGTAGAATTCATCAATGTTGCCCGCCATGTTGTTATGAACTAGAAATCCTGCCCCGGATTCTCTCTTATCTGGAAGACCTCTGTAGCAGAGGACGTGGCCGTTAGTCAGCACTGTGTAAGCCTCACCAGTTCTTCTAACCTCACTAAGGCCAATAATATCCCAGGCAATGCCTGATAATTCTTCAAATAGTCCTGCTAAGCTGGCCTCGCTCATTTGATCCCGTGTGATCGCAATCACACGGCATCAAATGCGAATGACGCGCGTCAAAAACATACCACGCTCCATTCCCCCGAAGATTGTACCACTGTACGCAGCATGGAAACAAATTAGCGCTGCCTAAACGCGCACCAGTGCATTTTGTTTATGTCCATTGGTCGTCTTCAGCTGTTAAGGCTGACTTAGCATGCATTCTGTATTGGACCAGGAACTAGCCAATTAGGCTACTGGCCCAACTATGTTTACATTACTTTTACTATATATGTGGTTATAGGGGGAGGCTTGTCCTCCTACTGATCATATATATAGTAAAAGTAATGTAAATGTAACCTCACGGCCTCTCCCTCACCTGAAGCATAGGAGGCGGTGCTGCTCAGTTCTGGCCTGGGCACCCAACTCCAGGCCGTAGAACGAGCTGAAGAGGTAGCCATGAAACATCGCTTGATCACCATCTGGCCCGCCTGAAGTAACCACGCCTAATAACACCACCGAACGCTGACGAAATAAAGTTTTTCCTACCTATATACCTGCTATATATGTGTCAATAAAGCTGACCTTAACTTGAAATTAACGTTCCCTCGCCACCTCCGAAGCGTCGATTGCCACTGGAATTCGCTACGCGCACAAGCCGCGTTCACATGAATGCGACAGTAGCGTATCGCATTTCCCATAGTGCATCACGGAAATGCTATGCGACAGCGTTTACATGTGACGCCATCTCCCTCCGCAAGAAACAAGCCGGAACCCGTTTACCGCGAGGGCGTTTCGCCGGTAAGAGCAAACAGTGGCGGCAGTCTCACTTTTCCTCTCTATCTAGATGCGATATTACCCGTCTCGATCTACCGTCTCCTGGCATATTAATACGATTCGCTTTCCTAACGCATTACCGCCGTATACATGGATGCGAAGCTCTAGAAATGAGATTCGATGTGCCACTTGTCGCATTCATGTAAACGCGGCTACAGAATACAATAGTAACGTATCGACGAACTTTCTTCTTTTTTTTTCTTGTCTTTTTTTTTTACTTTCACGTTTGTTTGTAGAACAAACAGCGATAGTATTGTTAGACAGGCAAATCGCAACCGGTTACCGAGGCAAAGTCAGTCTTTTTTTTTTTTTTCACTCAGGCTTCTTCATTAGGTTCCTGTGTTTGTATAGTACCATGCTTTATACTGGCCGTATTCTAAAGCTGTTTGTTATTTCAAATCATAGCTATATCAGGTATACCTGCATGCGCGCGCGCGAAAACCTGTCGTTTACTTTTTTTTTCAGCCGGGGACAGTTATGAGCAAAAAACTCAATGCTCTCTCCTCGCTCTTCATGATAATATATTTTACCCCGCCACCTCAACGCTTGCAACGTGCTGCAGTGCCTCTGAAAACAAGATAAACCATCTGCAAATCGCGGCGTTGAGAAGGCGTTGGACGATATCCTGTCGTCGTAAATAGTACCGGTGCCATAGACGGGCTAGTATAACTGAGGCCGGGCTTAAGTGTTGCGAGCTTGCCTCTTCGCAACCCGGTTTAGCCGCAGCACAAGTAGACATAACACCGAGCCAGATGAGTTGCGTGCCGTGTAATTGTTTCCGCAACGTTAAGGTTTTCTTTCTTTTTTTATTACGCTCTCATCTGTAAACAACTCAAGTTTCACCACCCCCGAAAAATATTGCTGCAAAAAATGAATAATAAACGCGATAATTAGGTTATCTTTCACCTGCGAACAACTCAACTTTTACATAAAACAACGAGAAAAAAAATCATGAGGATTAGGTTATTTCTTCAATCAGAAGCAAAGCAACGCTGTATCAATAATAGGCAGACAAGTCTTATGATGATGCAGATTTGGAAAGAAAAAAAGACGTAAAAGTAAGGTAGGTAGGTAGGTAGGTAGGTAGGTAGGTAGGTAGGTAGGTAGGTAGGTAGGTAGGTAAGTAGGTAAGTAGGTAGGTAGGCAGGTAGGTAGGTAGGTAGGTGGGTAGGTGGGTAGGTGGGTGGGTGGGTGGGTAGGTAGGTAGGTAGGTAGGTAGGTGGGTAGGTGGGTAGGTGGGTGGGTGGGTGGGGGGTGGGTGGGGTGGGTAGGTAGGTAGGTAGGTAGGTAGGTAGGTGGGTGGGTGGGTGGGTAGGTAGGTAGGTAGGTAGGTAGGTAAGTAGGTAAGTAGGTAGGTGGGTAGGTGGGTGGGTGGGTGGGTGGGTGGGTGGGTAGGTAGGTAGGTAGGTAGGTAGGTAGGTAGGTAGGTGGGTAGGTGGGTGGGTGGGTGGGTGGGTGGGTGGGTGGGTAGGTAGGTAGGTAGGTAGGTAGGTAGGTAGGTAGGTGGGTAGGTGGGTGGGTGGGTGGGTGGGTGGGTGGGTAGGTAGGTAGGTAGGTGGGTAGGTAGGTAGGTGGGTAGGTAGGTAGGTAGGTGGGTGGGTGGGTGGGTGGGTGGGTGGGTGGGTAGGTAGGTAGGTGGGTGGGTGGGTGGGTGGGTGGGTGGGTGGGTGGGTGGGTGGGTGGTGGGTAGGTAGGTAGGTAGGTAGGTAGGTAGGTGGGTGGGTGGGTAGGTAGGTAGGTAGGTAGGTAGGTAGGTAGGTAGGTAAGTAGGTAGGTAGGCAGGTAGGTAGGTAGGTAGGTAAGTAGGTAGGTAGGTAGGTAGGCAGGTAGGTAGGTAGGTAGGTAGGTAGGTAGGTAGGTAGGTGGGTGGGTGGGTGGGTAGGTAGGTAGGTAGGTAGGTAGGTAGGTGGGTAGGTGGGTAGGTGGGTGGGTGGGTGGGTGGGTGGGTGGGTGGGTGGGTAGGTAGGTAGGTAGGTAGGTAGGTAGGTAGGTAGGTAGGTAGGTAGGTAGGTAGGTAGGTAGGTAGGTAGGTAGGTGGGTGGGTGGGTGGGTAGGTAGGTAGGTAGGTAGGTAGGTAGGTAGGTAGGTAGGTAGGTAGGTGGGTGGGTGGGTGGGTGGGTGGGTGGGTGGGTGGGTGGGTAGGTAGGTAGGTAGGTAGGTAGGTAGGTAGGTAGGTAGGTAGGTAGGTAGGTAGTAAACTTTATTGAGGTCCTGAAGTAGTCACCCCCCGTTTTCATGGAGGGAGGACAGAAAAAATATTAGCTGAGGCATAGTTTAAATTAAGAGAGATAAAGAATGCATGGAACATAACATGAGTTAATTAAGGAAAAAGCGAGATGGTGGTTAAATATACGCGGTAGACCTTTTTGGTATTGAATAACACGTATCTCTCGTTTTCTTGCTTGAGCCGCAAGCCTTCTAGAATAAAGTAAGGCTAATTTTCCTCTAGGTGATGGTAATCGTTGGTTAAACGAGATTTAAACGTGACTTAAAATTTTCATGAGCCATTCCCACTCTGTGAAGGTGGATTATCAGCGAAGCTGTTTAGCGCACGACACAGAGGTGACACATAATTTTCAACAAATGTGCGAACATATTTATTGTCCTGATCGGTGGTCAACGTGACGATAGGTACGCACACACATTCGCGTACGTATCCCCCCTGTTATTAAATCTGTCCGTCACGTGAGACAATGAATGGCTCATACCCCCTTAAGCAATGGCTCATACCCCCGTAAACGCGGCCTCTCCATTACGACGACAGAAGAGAAGTGAAATTCTACGCTGGAATGATGAGCGGCAACGGAGCCAGCTGTGTTAGAAGACGACGACGACGAACGCGGTAGCAGTGGCACGAGCGCGAGCCAAATTTGGAAGAAGACGACGACGCTCGAGCCACTGCTCACGATGATATTTTTTCCGCGCGGACGCCACAAAACCTCATCTCCTAGCCATAGACAGCTTCACTGTAATAAGTAAGCGTAAACCAGCGCACCATATACTGCTGTGCGTTGGGCGTGTTTGTATGCGAACTTGGATAACATTTTGGCGCAAGCAAACAAGGACAAAAGGGAGACAACGCATCGTGGTGTCTTCGTCTCCCTTTTGTCCTTCTCTTATTGCGTTAAAATGTTATCGAAGTTCGGTATACTTAAGCTAGCTACGTTTACTGAGTTACGTGCACACCGGTCTAATATGCGTTGCATAACGGCCCGTTTCTATAAGTCAGCGTCGGCGCAATACAGCCTTGTTAAGCGGTGAAGCATAGGCAAAATATTGTGGTGAAGCAATATAATAGGGGCCACTGTCATGGGACATAATTAACACTGTTGCGCAAAGCGACAAAAGGGCAGGGATTGGGCGAGGTGTCGTGTGTTCTTCTTATCGCCCAAGTCCTGTCCCTTCGTCGCTTTGCGCAACAGTGTTAATTATGTCGAACCAACTAGCCACTACACTTCGGCATTTTCCTTGGTCACGTGACATAGCACGTGTTGCCAATTACACACGCGCGCGCGCGCCGTTTCTGGTCACAGTACGAGCGCCGAGGCGTCTAATAACTGCACTGGCATCCATTTAGAGCTGTTTCCGACGTTGCTGTGGCCTAAATAGCTTAGGCCCTTTATTACTTCAGACGCAAAGCTCGTCAATTATTTACAAAAAGCTTGATTATTTACCAATACAAGTTTCTTGGCCTTCTTTGGTATACGTTTCTTTTCGTTGTTTCCACAGACGTGTCCAGAATCACCTTTTTTTTTTAATGTCTAACTTGCTAGTCAGAGTAACCTAGCCGCGTCAAACTGTTCTTCAACATCATTTTCCCGCTCTCTCACGGTCATGCATTATGGCCAAATCCTTTACCACAGGCTAGCTTATACGTTTTGCCTTCATCAATCACTGGGGGCATTTCTGTCAACAGCATAAATAAGTAAGTAGGTTGAACTTGTTTCTTTGCAGTTTATAACAATTGCAAATATTCATAATGTTGCACTTTTCTTGGGTTTAGACACGTATTCTAATGGCTCTCACCCAACCTTCAAACTTGTTGCTGCATTCATTAACCTATTTTATCGCGCTTGAGTTATTGATCCGCTTTTGTCAAAAGCGAGTAAAAAGAGAAAGGGGCAATCATATACGAGATGCTGACCCTTATTTATGTGCGTTTTATGTGTTACAAAATGTAGTTAATTTTTTTTTGTAACACTTTTTCTCCGGGAGGGAATCATTTCTGATGAGAAAAATATATATATAGTATAAGAATGAGAAAGTTCAGGTCCACCTGAAAGTGCAACAAAACCAAATTACATTTTTCAATTTATCCTTTGAAATGTAAATAATAAAGGAGAAATATAGCGGTGTCTACTATGTAATGCCTCTCAATGTTGTTAGGTATGCCATCATAAGAGGGCGCGAAAACATTTCTTTGAAATTTTATGATGTTCTTAGTTTACATGTGACCTCTTAAGGCTGTGAACAAAAGTTATTTCCACACTAATACATATCCACAGCGCCGGTGACATAGAGTACCACCACATTACACTTGCAGGGTAATGATGCGGCTGGTAGACTTGCTCGAAACACCTTAGAACTCAGCTAGGCCAACAAAAAAGGCTCCTAGAGATCCCCAACGTATCTTAAAACAAGCCGTGGCCAGTCATTTTCGTTCTTTATGTTCGTCACCTCACGAGCCACGTGTGACAAAAAAGACTGAGCAGGCCAGATGCCTCTCTGCCGCTTCGCCTCCACATGGGGTCAGCGCGTACCGAGCCGGCATAGCTACAAGATCAGATTCGCCGCGTCTCTGTTATGTGTGACCTGTACAGGACTTTAGGGGATGTTGAGCACTATTTGTTGGGGGTGTTCTGCACTTGTTACATTGCGCAACTTTTTGTTTGAAGCACTTCAGCGTCTACACTTACCGCATACTAGTGCGAACGGCATGGTGTTTCCTCGTGGGCCCCGGGCCTTCAGGAAGGGGGTGTCCCGACTCCCCCTGAAGCTTTTAAGTGCTGTATAGGCTATGCCAATGATTCGTAACGTCTGACAGATTCATTTCAGGGCGTTGTGGCGGGAAGTGGGCGGTCCGGCGCGGCCCTGTGCAGGGGATGGATCACAGGCTGCGGGCTTCTGTCCTGTTCCGTCTCGTTGAGCGCGTCGTCTTGTTCGCCCGTCTCGTGCTGCGTTTCTGAACAGTGACGAACTTTCCTGAAAAAAGGCGCTCGGCCGGAGCAATTGCCGGCACGTCTTGCAAGGCTCGATCTGCCTGCAGCCTACATTCTCCTCATCTTGTTTCCGAATATCTCGCTTAACTCTTACAGTATGATAGCCTTCCGGTGGACGATTTCGAAACCCAAATTCAGCAGCGCTCACAGGATGTATGCACAATAGGCCGCATGTATTGGCCGCATGGTCGAGCCTGACAAATGTCCTCGTCAGGGTGTGCCTTTACCGCGTGCTTCAACTTCTCGTATATTCTAAAAAAAAAAAGAGTAAGCTTGTTTCAAAGCAAATTTTTAAAAAATTTAAAGAAAACATGTATATAGATTCAACGCTAAAAAAATGACGATCATGGTCACCTTTAAGGGGAAGGCAAAGCAGCAAGGAGGCACGGCACTACAGCAAGTGGCGCCCGCTACTCGGACGTCAACGCCAGGTGGAGCCTTGCCAGAGCGTTGCACTTGCTCCCGACATTGTCCGCGCCGAGCGTTATCTGTACTTCCTCCGCATGCCTTATCTTAAAGGCCTCTATTTATGGGCGTCATTTTGCGGCAGCCAAAGCACTCCTGCTTCTTAACGGTTCACTTCGCTCGGGACGCAATGGAGGCTTTCGGTGGTAAGTTTTTAACATTTCGCACTCCTCCTTTTCAGGTGGAACAGTCCGATGGGCTCAGTTCGGTGGTTTGGAAGCATTAGCTTAGCGTTCTCTTGTCCGCGTTTGTCCCAAAGCAGCCGCTCTGCTGAAGGTGCCAGAAACATTTAATGAACGCTAGCTTCCTGGCCTCACCGACGATGATGTCATGCACTCGATGACGGCACCCCAGTGTCATTCTATTGACCCACTCACTCAAATTAATAAAAGGGGGCGTGGGACGTGGGCTTCCTGGCTCGCAGCCGCGCATAGAATAATATGAGGCCCATGCTTTTGAATATCCTTCATCCATCTCGGTCGTTGTCGTATCGTCTTCTTTGTCATCATAAAATATGTTGCGCATTCAAAGCACGCTGTTTTCGTATACACTTTCCGCTACTCAGGATTAAAATCGAGTTTGTCGTCTTTGTGATTATCTTATGGCTGTGTTCTTCGCGCGGTCGACATACAAAAGTGAAAAGGGTGGCAGTAATAACTAGCCGGTGAGAATACTTATGAGCTGGCTATCATAAGTGTAAGTATACACAATTATACTGGTAGTACAGTTACAATCGAAACAAAAACACTGCATGTTAAAAGCTGTAATTAAAACGTTAAATCGTCCCTTTATCGGTATGGTATCAAGACAACCTGGTGGACGATAAAAGTGAGAATGGGGAGGGGGGGGGGGGGGGGTTGCATAGTTCTGGCATATTTTTTTATCCGTACAGGAATATTACCGAGGCAGCGAACTTCAGCAACCTACTTCTGAGAGCTGCTTCCATTTAGCTACAATCGCAGTGCGCTCATTACACCCCTATACAGCGAATAATGTCGCTTTCACATGGGTTTTTGCAATTCCACGTCAATACAGAGTGCGCTAACCTATCAGCAACTTGCGCGGTAGCAATCGTACCTCGCACACGATCCCAATATGCCACATCTGCACTTTACATATCGTTTACACGTTGCCCCTCTTCCATGCCGCTTGCATGGAAAAGTGGCAACGTGTACAGGCTCTTCGGCACATATTCCCATTGAGTCTCGATTTCAGGATGTCCTTCTGGCATGCCTATCCTGCCTACGCATTTATTCCAGATCAGCTTGTACATTATCTGTTCGCAGCAGCACTATCCAAAGTTCACAGGCGATACCGCTGCAGGTGATAAGCTCTGACTTTCTCTAGGCAGCCGGGCCCTTCGCGGAACATGACTTGAAAAGGCGGGAGAGTTCTGAAGCCGACTCGGATTTTGTAGCTTCAACCTGTTTATTCAGTAACTTCAACTCAAGCACCTGTTAAACAGGACTCGACTGATGCGTTATAACGCCCGAAAGCAACAATGGGGCTATGAGGGACACCGTAGCCGGAGGCTTCGCGTTTTAAGAGGAAGCTCTAGCTCGGGCCCAACTCCGATGCCGCCTGAAATCAAATACATGTAAAATGCAGAAACGCTTTTCTGAGATAACCACTGGGCCGATTTTAATGAAATTTAATGACTGTTGGAAGCAGAATTTTGATTTAGGGCCTGAATTTTTTTTTAATGAACATTCAAAAATTGGTAAGCTTGAAAAAGAAATGGAAGCACGAAGTTTACAAATTCATAGCTCTGCACTAAGAGCAGATATCGAATTTCTGTAAACTGCATCCGTTAGAGCATCCAAACCGGACAATTTTGATATATCAATTTACATCTTACGTGAATTCGTTACATTGTTTAGAGGGGTTTTGCAAAAGTACTACTCACAGACTAGTGTCTGTTTGAAAGCCATGTATAATATACCGATTCTGTCCGCCTTATACGTACTATTAAATGCAATTTACAGAATTGCAATATCGTTTATCATTGCTGAGTTAGAGTTGTAATCACGATAGGTTCGTTTTCTAAAAATGATCGATTTTCAACAATTTTTATGAGACGATTGACGGCCTAAATCCAAAATTTCCCAGCACCAGTCACTAGATGTTAACTTTCTTTTAAATGCAACAAACCTCATCAAATCTGCTGCAGTGGGTGCCAAGAAAAACAATTTCATATTTCCCATGTATATGTGTATATGTTTACAAATCAAATAAAAAATAATAATAATAATAGGAGCCCCCGAGCTAAAGTTTCTTCTTAAAGTGCACCTAAATCTAAGTACACACCTGCAAGGTTTTTGCATTCCTCCTCCATCGCCATATGGCCGCCGCATCATGGAAATCGAACCTGCGACCTCATGCTCAGCAGCAGAACGTCATATCGAGCGACTGTAACAGGCACTCACAACGTGAAGCATCGCTGTGAATCATATAGCTTTGTATTTTCGGTCATTTAAATTCAAGCTGAAATAAAAAAATTCAAGCAGGAACTACTGCGGGAGTTGTCTAACTATGCGTCAGCATTGTGCCACTTGCTCATCGCCACGCAGCCCGTTGTCATTATCAGTGTTATGAGACTTGATCCGGCCAGTACAAACGACAGCGCTGTTGCGACACGAACGGGTGCGGAGGGAGGCGCAAGGAGCATTGATAACGCAAGCAAAGTACTGCAGGGCCGCGATTTTGTAGCGAGGCATTATGACTTATTCCACTCTAGTCCTATCATCCACCGCTCACGGCCGGCTGATTCCGTTGATAACGCGAGTGGACCGTCGCTCCGACCACTGACAAAGTGCGATAAGCGCGAAAAGGCATTATTACATAAAAGGCATCGCTACAAAATACCGGCCCAGCTGGCGTCGCCATGTGCGCTGATGACGTTCCAATCATCATAAGCCGTTATCGCTCCTTGTCCATCCGAGTCGAAAGGAGGAGGAGGAGGAGGAAAAACATTTATTAAGAAAAAGAAAAAAAAAAAAGCACTCCGGCGGCGGCAGGGACCGATCAAACGTACTCTAGCACGGCCGCGCAGACATTATTTGGAAAGCCATCTGCGAAGCGGACAGGGAGTGCCGACTGTTGATAACTCCTCGCACTGTGTTTTCGCCGCTTGGTTTGCGTCGAAGCGCCAGGCGGCACGAAGGTAAAGTCGCTCGCGGCTGCGTGCTCTTATCTTGAAAGCGATCGTCTTACGCGAGGGATGGACGGACGGAGGGACGGACGGACGGACAGTTTTCTCGTTGGGTAAGCATAGAAATGCTTACGCATTTAAAACATTTAATCGCCCACTCAAGTCTGCAGCGAGTGACCCATTGCGGTGGAGCGCCGCGTACTCGCAAAAACATTCCGGAGATAGCCTAAACTCGACATTTCCCAGTCCTCTCCAGCTTGCGTATTCAATTTGCACACACGTGGCGAGCAGGAAACATTTGCGACGGCGGCCTGTTGATGGACGAGGAAGCGACACGGATGCCAAGGTTGGCCCGTCACAACCGCGCGCTGTATAGGTTAAGCACAAAAAGATCCGCTACGGTACGCACAGCGAAGTGTAGTGACGCGAAAGCTCGCATCATCGAGTAGCCACGCACATCAGCGCTGGTACGCACGAGTCGAGTTCCTGTACCACGAGTAGAGTCCACTTGCTGCAATCATTATGCGTGACACAGGCCTCGCCTACCGCTCACGTGTAACAGTGCGCCGCTGGCTGCTTTCACTTTCCTCTCATAATTCCTTACAGTTTATGTAAAGTTACAGTAAAGAGAAATAATACGCCACTGGCCCATTTAGAGCCATAATCGCAGACGTTATTTATAATGTTACAACGGATGTTTTTAAAAGCAAGCGGTACACAAATAATGAGACCAAGGTGAAATGACGAGACATCATCCGTAATGCTGGGTTGGTGGTAAGGTGTGTTAATTGCTTTTGCGCACGTACAGATACACACGACACCTTGCAATATCCTCTAAGTCGCGTGTAAAACTCGTCCAACAACGCGAAACAATTAACAGCGCCTGGTAGGACTCACTTTTGGTTCCGGTTGAACATAAGGAAGGTCGAGACCAACCGTATTTCTGCACAACGGTCGATGATAAACATCGCCTTCTCTCCTACTGAACAGGAGATGCGATAACTGTAAATATATTTAAGGAGATTATGAGCTTCCATGTGCATTGCCGATAAGTTTGCGGCATAATTGATGGAACCAATCGTCCCAAAGCAAGAATGTCGTACAGTGGATGGTTCTGGGCGAATGTCATTTTAGACCAACGTCAGCAGCGCCGCTCTCTCTCTCTCTCTCTCTCTCTTATTTGCTTTTCTAGCGTTGTACATGGCAGCTCCTTTCAAAACGTTGCACAGAGCGCGATACCGTTCTGTCAATACGTGACTTCGTTCGTATACGTGACTACCGTTCTGTTTCACGTGACTTGTGCCAAACTTTAGAAATATGAAAATGCCACGTATAGCTGTACAGAACACAGGTAATGATGTTTGACGTCGCTTGGAGATACTGTAAAGTTTTACTTACAGCCTGCAGTTCGCACGTCGTTATCAAGATTGCCAGAAACAACTTAATTGTGCAGTTGAGTGTCAAGGACAGGGTGTGGGGTGTGCGCACAACTTAGGGTGACGTGCACTTCGAAATGTGCTATGCTTAGAGCATGCATATTGAACAATGGTTTGTTGAAATTCTTGCATATCGTCGCTTTTTAACAATTTGAGACGTCGCGACAATGAGTTAGGCAGCAACAATTCGTATACTCCTTTGCTTCAGTAAGCAAAGAAATTAACTATTTGACCAAAATTCGTAGTAATAACGATAGAACACCCGCCGCGGTATAGCTCAGTGGACGGCGTTGCGCTACACGCTGAGCTCGAGGTCGCGGGTTCGATACCGGCCGTGGTTGCCGCATTCCAATGGAGGCGGAATGCAAAAACGTTCGTGTACTTAGATTTCAGTGGGCGTTAAAAAAACCCCAGGGGGTCAAACTGATTTCGGAGTCCCCCACTACGGCGTACCTCATAATAGGATCGTGATTTTGGCGCGTACTGCCACAGAATGTATTTCTTTAATAAAAAAAAAGACACAAATGAGGCCTACAAAGCCCATCTAGGAAAATTAATTCCAGTTACAAAAATCACCCCGTTGCGCCTGCTACAGGAAATGTGAGGGCGAATGGCACAGCAAAGCCTGCGTATAGCGTATGCATGCGCTCGTGTTGATGAACATAACACCGCTTCGCAGCACCCACGTACCGGCCCGTGTGCGAGTGGGTCATGTGCTTCGAGAACCGCATCCCGTACAACGCGGTGCCCGGCGGTGAAGACAGCGGAGAGACCATCTACATTGGCCGTGCCGTGCACAACGGCGAGGTGATACCGGGCAAGGTGGTGCCGTCTCACAGCTGCTGCTACGTGGCCTACGAAGGCGCCGAGCACAGCCACAGGGACTACCAGGTACCGCGAACAGTGATTCTTGCTTGTGCCTCGTGGCATTCGCAGCAGAAAAAAAAAAAAAAAAAAGAAATCCGTCATAGCGAGCCATCCCTTTCTGTCCCCAACTCCTTCTTTGGAAAATGGCATCTGTAATATCCGCAAAACCATTCTGGGCGGTCTAATAACGTTCTTGCACGCCCTCGATCTGTAAGTTTCAGGAGACGCGTTTTGGCCGCCAGCTTCTGCCGTTAGTAAATGGCGGTGAAAAAGAGCGGTAAGAGAAATTCTGTAGTCAAAAACAGTTCATCCGAGCTGTCTTATCAGTTGGCCACTGCGCTACCACCGAATTACTGTTACTGCCCGGCAGAAGCAGTACAAGGGGCGGCGGTCGGATAGCAACAGTATGTTAAACAGATTGACAGTTACCAGCAGCAGTAAAAAAAAAAAAAAAAACACTCTTTTAATAGGTTTCTTATTCTATACAAGGTTATCCTATACACAGTTCTCCTATACAACCGTTGTATAGGATAACGAACACACACACATACGCACACGTATATTCTACACAATCAAGCAAGCTTCTGTGTGATGAATACGGTTATCGGTCCTACCGCAGGCTCTCATCTCGGAAGGAACCCCGTTCGCCTGGGCGCCGGCTTCCGACGGCGCGATTCCCACTGGGGCCGTCCAGGGCGGCGTATGCGCTTCGGGCGAGCCGCTCTACATCGGCCGCACCTACCACGAGGGCACGCTCACCATCGGCAAGGTGCAGCCTTCGCGCGGCTGCCTCTTCATACCGTACGGCGGCGAGGAGCACTGCTACAGCGACTACGAGGTGCTGGTGGTACAGACGGTCAACTTCTGAGACGCCTCACCGAGTGGCAAATGAAAGAAAGACGTCTCAACTGAACGCTCACATTCGTTTAACCACGAAAGAACCGTCTTCTGATCTCGTTTTACGTTCTTGTGGCAATAAAGAACGGCCACAGATGGCGTATACTTCCTTTACATTAAGGTGAGTTAATTTAGAGCGTAAACAAGGAGTCCAGGACTTGTGACATGAAGTTACGTACGTAACCTCAGAATTGTACTTAAGTGCATCGCCTCAGCGCGTCTTGTCGATACTTCTCTCTCTCTCTCTCTCTCTCTCTCTCTCTCTCTCTCTCTTTATTTAAATGCTTTGAAATCATAGTTTGTCATGTGGTTCGTAAAAATCGTGGTGTGCTCGATCCGGTCAGTGCAGCACCACTGGAACAGTAGGGAATTTACATGTTGTTTACCTTAGTACATCACAGCGCCCTAAATAGCGTTGCAGCGACCCAACATACCCCCCCCCCCCAACACACACACACACACACACACACACACACACAAAGAAGAAAAAAGGAATTCAGTGGTGATTTAGCGCTAAATGCGAGGGAAATGCGTTAGCACCACGTCGCACCTTTTTGAGGTCCCGGATCCATTATTTAGACCGCGCTCACCACATTGGAAAGTATTGTTCAGAAGTTGAAAGATAAAAGAAAACACTCTTTGCTTTCAATTCAAGCAAAAAGTTTTTTTTTTTTCTTTTCCTTTTTCCCGGCACAGTCTTGGTTCGTTATTCTGAGTCTATGTGGTGGCTTACCGCTCGTTGAACGGAAGTGTGAAACAGCGGCCAGTTCGCCGCTTCAGATAGCGTCGCTGCGTAGAGCAAGCTCAGGCCCAAATGGTCAGGCGATGGTACTTTTCGGGTTACCTTACTTCGCATTTCACCAAAGGGCTACTTCTCGCTTCACCAAGAGCGAGGTGTGTATAACCATGCCGACAGCTGCGGACATACAGCCTTTGTTAAAATATATGAACAGAATAAAGGAAAAATTAAATTCTGGGGTTTTACGTGCCGAAACGACCATATATGAGTATGAGGCAGGCCGTAGTGGGGGACTCCGGGGTAATTTTGGCCACCTGGGGTTCTTTAACGTGCACCCAATGCACAGTACACGGCTGTTTTTGCATTTCGCCCCCATCGATGGGCGGATGCCGCGGCCGGGATTCGATCCCGCAACCTCGGGCTTAGCAGCGCAACACCAAAGCCATCAGCGGCCACCACGGCGGGTGTGAACAGAATAAAGCCACTGTGTGCAGCCACTGTATGCCCATTGCTGGGCAGTATCGAAGATACATGTATAGATATTATCCAAAGATACTTTTTGTGTATCTTGTATCTGTATCACGATACATTCGGCAAGGCGTGTATCAGATCCGTATTTTCGACATCTGTTATCAATACATAAAGTATCGGGTATGTTAACACATACCTGTCGCAGAATCCATGAAGGCGCCAGGAGTCATTGAATGCTAGCAAATAACACTAATCCACCAGTCTTACTTACTTAACACTTACGTCCAGTCCGCCTCGATCTTCTTTTTTTATATAAAATTGGATTCTGTGCGGCGCATGTATATCAAAAACGAGACGCCGGTTGAGTCAAAACTGAAAGCGACTATCATTGTTAAAGGAGCATACGATAGAGCAGCATAATTAATGCCAATGCAAATAAGAATATTCATTAAGTACCATTTTATTATTGTCTATAGGTGACATGTTAAGCGAAGTGAAGTTAGTTAAGTAAGTTAAGTGAACACCGCAAGTTCAGTATTCAAAGCATACAAGTTGTTGCTAGAAGCACTGAGCGTTGAGCCAGTTTCGAGAAAACACGGAGTGAAAATGTGCCGTGCAATACATTGCGTTTTAGCTAACAGTTTCCCACACTGCATTCTCCACAGTGAGGAAACATTATCTGGAAAAGCAACGCATTTCGCTGCGAAAATATCGAGACAAGTCAATGCAAAGCGGCACACTACTTACTCCTGTCGAAAATCTACATATTTGTGCTACAACAAGATTGTTAACGACATTGCCTTTAGGCCCGTTTTCTGCTCTTGAAAAATGTAACCAATTGTGCGAAAGTTTTAAAGCGAAACATTCTTTGCGAGCCCTTCCGGACTTTTCGTAACCGTGGCTGGACACTGCCGTCTTGCCGACATGATAGTCGGGTACAACCAAAGAAGGCAGGAGAGGTCCCGCCCAGATGACCAAAGTGCGGCAGCCGATTGCCTCCGCGACTGAAGAAATAGCCCCACTGATGACGCGACTCTGCCCAGTTCGAAGCGCGGGCTGCCATGTTCTCCGTCGGCGGGGTCACCGGCCGTCCGGCTCATGACGTCTGTCTAGAGCGCGCCCCCATTGGAGGAGGCTCGTGTGCATCCGCCTTTGAGGGACAAATGCCACTGCCTTCCAAAGTTATACCCGACTAATACTTGGGGGAAAAAATGAAAAAAAAATGCGAGTCCTGTTGTATTGCGTGGTTCATGCGAAGGAGCAGACAAATTTCCAGGGGCGAAGCGACGTTTATTGCCACATGTTCCTCGGTGCGTGGCTGGTCGAGATAAGCCCACGCGCAGGTTGCGGCGCACGCCTTTTATTCGTTTTGCGCGCCTGCGCATTAAGGACGGTGGCGATAGGCCGGACACCACAAGTCCCACGCAATGTGGGAATCGATGTAAGCGAAGCTTTCGATGCTGTTTGCTTTGATTGACGATAATTATTGTTCGGCTTGTCCCTTCTGGTCGTGGTGCTCCACTCTCATCGTCTTTCATGGCCGCCACGCGTCGTTGTCTTGCCCCACGTCTTCGAGCCAGCATACGTTCACACACGTTCACACCGATCTGCACCACGTTCCGCTGCGTAATGAAGACGCTCCTGTTCCGCGCGGCGCTCCTTTCGGGCCCGAGTATATCCTGACGGATTCACAGGCCAGCCTGTCGGTTATATCTTAGAGGCACACTTCCCAGGTGCGTCACCGATATCCTGGGCCCCACGCTGACTGAGGACCATGGGGTCGTATGGGGCCGAGGGCACACAGACCTGGAAGGCAACGAGGAGGCCGACTGCGTAGCTCGCGTACTTGCTGGCCGAGCCGCAGAAGACTCTTCGAGGCCTCTCACAAACCACTATGAAGATCCTATCAAGAGCAGGCAGATTTTGGAGGACCAACGCCTGACCAGACGGAAGTACGCTCCTCCACATCCCAAGTTAAGCAGCCAACAAGCCAGGACTGGCGCCGCCTTCAAACCAACACTTACCCGCACATATCCAGGTTGCACGCAATGTTTCCAGAGGTATACACAACGAGTGTATGCCCCATGGTGCAACAACCACACTGACACACATTACATACCAGTGTACGGAACCCCAAACCGAGACAGTATCCAGGCTGGTGAGCTCATCACAGACACTCACAACGTGCTCTTGGGAGGCACGGCTTTCCGAGCTGGCACTGGGAAGCCAACTGGCGACCCTGGACCAGGACCGGCGAGCCGCCTCGGCTAGTGGGGCTCTACAAGAGGGCTCCACCCGAGATTAACCACACCACTCTTCGTACAATAAAGTTTATTCATTCATTCATTCGGGCCCAAGTGTCCTCGAGGCATATAGTGCACGCTTTGTAGCCATTTGTCTGGCGCGTGTTTACGTGCTCCTACCGAAGGTCGTGGGTTCGAGTGCCCAATTAACTCTGTACTAAATAAATGTGGTTTAATTAACTTCGCCTTAATGCCAAAGGTGGTGGGTTCCACTCCCACAAAAGCTCGAGGGTTCGACTCCCAACCGAAGGTCGTGGGTTGGAGTGCTTGAATGAACTCTATCTTAATTAACACGACGACGACGGTGACCCGCGCACCACCAAAATTGTTGCGTGAGCGTTTGCATATTGACCCTTTTCGCAGAGCAGTTTGCTCTAGAGGAACGAGAGGGCTCTTTCGGTGACGCGCCATACGTTGCCTCAGCGAATGCGCACGAATACGAAACCATTACTGCTTCTGCCCTGCTACTGTGCGATCAGCTGTCGGAAATGCAGCTGGGTGTTCGCCAATGCACGGTGCCCAATTCATGCTGCAAAATGTGTAACGATAAAGGGAAGACGTATGCGGTAGTTAGCTACCGAAATTATGATTCGCATATTAAGGAATGAAATCAACCTGTGTCGCCGCTGCTACATAAGGACTGCCTGTGTTGCCGGCCCTTCGCGATGCACGGCTTTCCTCGAGGATAAAAAAAAAGATAATTCATCCACCAGCGCTGTATAGCTAACCTCCAAAGAAAGGATTTCAACTTCGGAACGTCGGAACTTAAGAGTGAGTACCGCTTGTTACAAAAGGAATTCGAATTAGCGCCACTTACTGGCATAGTAAGTTTCTCACACGTTATCTACACACATGATACCTCTACTCACACGCAAACTTACGCCCACCCTATCGCCAACGTATCAATAATGTCTGAATGGACGCACACTTGAATCATTGTGGCGAAACATGAGTGACGGCGACGTACACCGACAAAACACGAATGTTGAAAGCTGAACGTTTCGTGACGGTCCACAGAGTAAGCGAGGGGCTAGCGTTAATACGTCTTTGCTACTAGCTACTACAAAGTACAGAACATTTATATTCCTAGCTTTGTGGCAAGCAAGAACAAATCTATCGCAGCAGAGCACACCCGCGAGCGATTAAGCTGAAAATTAACAATCAGACAGTGGCCACACCGAGGAACCTTACTGACTCAGAAACATGAAAATCCGTTGTTTCAAAATGTTTGCCAAATAAAGAACGAAGAGCACACTAATCCTGATTTAATTCATAAGCGGAAAGTTCGGACAGCTGGGAATACATTTTAGTCACGCTTTTAGTATGTACCAGCAATGTATACGATGCTCGCGCCGTTTGGACAACGCGTAATTCGCTCTGAGATTCCTTACACGTACTCTGACGCTGTGGCCAAAGCTTCGTGTCGTCCACGCAGTCGCCGTGTCACGATATGAGTCGAAACAGGTTTGCTGCGCCGCACCGGTGTCACGCGCTTCCATTGAAAACACGAAGGCAGCTGAGGCAAGCAATGCACGCGTCACCACGTGATCAAACATGGCAGCGCCCACGGGAGCTCCTAGAAAAGGGTCAATAGGTAAGACACGATGCCGGGTTGGTGTAGTAAGTAAATTACTACACCGAGTCGGCGTCGTGAATGATTTCGCGTCGATGACACGGTTTTCGCCCAAGGACGTTGAAGGTCGACTGAACGATGAGACATATAAGACGTTCGCCTTAATAACTATAACAACAGTGTAATAGTAAAATTAGGAAGATAAATACAAAATTCGTCGGTCCTTCCACTCCGTGAAGATGGTCAACCAGTGAAGCTGAAACGTGTGGCCCCAGTGTTTATCACAGGGTTAACCCCGAGGGTTCAATAAAGTATTTCTCATCTATGAGGCTACACACACGTTCGGCTGCGACAGAGATAACGACGAGTCAGACGGTATGCCCGCAGTCCACCGTTGTCGTTGGCGTTCAATGATTCTAGTTTGCTCGGCGGCGTAGTTAGCAGCATTCGCCTGCCATTGGCGCCTTGCGATTGTTCAAAATTAAATTGCTTCAAAATTAAATCTGTCCGTCACGTCAAGACAATGAATGGCTCATGCCCCCTTATGCAATAGCTCCTACCCCGTAAACGCGGCCTCCCATTACGATGACAGAAGAGAAGGGACTGGAATGATGAGCGGCAACGCTGCCAGCTATGGAAGCCGACGAAGACGACGAACGCGGGAGCAGTGGAACGTGTGCGTGCCGAGCACGAGCACGAGCGTAACCCGAGGGGCGCCATGCAACGAGCCAGCTGCGGAAGAAGACGACGACGCTCGCGCCAATGCTGATGACGATAGTTTTCTGTACACAGGTGATTTCGCCTAGCCATATGTGATTTCGCCTAGACATATGGTATGGTAAAGCTTTATTGAGATAGGGATGGTCCATAGGCCTATTAAGTATATAAACCTTCGCTTTAAACATCACCGCCCAAGCACTCCGTACAGATGGTTAAGCAGCGAAGCTGAAACGTGCGGCCCCGGTGTTTATCACTGGGTTAATCCCGACGGTTCATTAAAGTATTTCTGAATTATTGATTACGTCTTTGTGTTTCTGAACGAGGTTAGACACGTTTGGGTGCGACGGAGATAACGACGTCACTGACGGTAAATGCCTGCAGTCCGCCGTTATGGCATTGCCACTTGCGATTCTTCAAAATTAAATTGCTTCAAAATTAAATCTGTCCGTCACGTCAAGGCCATGAATGGCTCATACCCCCTTAGGCAATGGTTCATACCACCGCAAACGCGGCCTTCCCATTACGACGAAAGAAAAGAAGTGAAATTCTATGCTCGAATGATGACCGGCAACGCAGCCAGCTGTGGAAGAAGACAACAATGCTGGAGCCCTTGTTGATGATGATAGTTTTCGGCGTACAAGTGCGGACGGACGATTCGGCTAGCCACATACAGCTTCGCTGTAATAAAGTGACTGATATCCGGCCGTACCACAACCGATGGAAGAAACTTTACGATTACTGGCATTTATTGATATTAGCGAAACGTTATTGAAGAGTATGGTGATAGGCTTAATAAAATCTTCAAGGTGCGCAAACTTTCTTCTAGGTGATCATCTGTGATGTCTCGCCGTTATCTTGTCGAGTGGTCAATATGACTTTTTTCATGCGGCTTAAAGAATCCTCGACGAAGAGCGCTGTCGAATGACCATGTAGCGCTGCTCGGTAGCGCACTGCAGGCACGTAAGCTCTGCGTGCCATTAAGAAAGCCACTTAATACCAAGTCTTTAAAGTCGTCTAAATTGCAGAGGTGCACGAAGTCATGCCATAGAGCACCATGTGCAGGAGTGAGGTTTGGGCAGCTCAGCATCTAAGACGCTGTCCAGGGGCACAGGTTACCAAATCGGCTGCGTCCGAGTAATGACCGTGAGGGGCCAATCCTGGCGTCCATGATGGAGTTCGGAGTACAGGCAGCCTGTTTTCGTGTGGTAGCCCCAATGGACGGCTGCCACCCGGACTACGACGCGATACCGCGCCAGCTCCACGGCGGGTCCCGTGATCGGCCAATCCTGGCCTCCATGATGGAGCTCGGAGAACAGGCAGCCCGTCCGCGTGTGGTAGCCCCAACGGACGGCCGCCACTCGGACTACGACGCGATACCGCGCCCGCTCCACTACGGGTGCCGTGAGGGGCCAATCCTGGAGTCCATGATGGAGCTCGAAGTACAGGCCTCCCGGTTGCATGTGGAAGCCCCAACGGACGGCCGCCACCCGGACTACGACGCGATACCGCGCCAGCTCCTCGACGGCTTCCTTGACGGGTTCCTGGCGTCCAAAGAGAAACTCTGAGTAGGGCCGGAAAGCGGTGTCTGGTAGACCCATAGCAACGAGCAACAGCTGAGCGTCGCCGCTGTGTCACATTGCTTGAAGCGTCTCTTAGCGGTGTCCTCCAGATGTCCCAGCTTAAAGCTGTCAAGGACCGCTGGCCGGAAGGGCACCAGGTAGGCCGGCCTCGTTTCATCGGAGTAGTGACGTGTCTAAGTGGTGAACCACCACTCAGGTAGCC
The DNA here is from genome assembly GCF_013339745.2 of Dermacentor silvarum. NCBI lineage: Eukaryota > Metazoa > Arthropoda > Arachnida > Ixodida > Ixodidae > Dermacentor > Dermacentor silvarum. Next base: position 47,972,100 of record NC_051154.1, on the reverse strand, counting down.
CTACCCAGTGAATCGGCGCTCACCAGGCACAGGTGGTTGACCGAGGCAGCAGATGAACGTCGAGTAATGTCCCTGTAAGGACGATGTGAAGGCGTCCGATGTGGCGTGCCGTCGTCTCTGGCAAGGAGATGATCGAACGGAGCAGCAGCTTCAGCGTCCAGCCTTGCCGAGATCGAAAGCGCGTTTTCCATGCTCGTGGCTCGAGAGGTGAGCTCACGAGATGGCGGCGATTAGTAAGGCGAATGATGATGATCATGACGGTGATTAAGACGTTGTATTCGCCTACTGATTAGATGGAATAGGTCACCATCATCATCAAGAATGGAAGGGATTCCCCCAGACTCTCCTCCCCGCTACTATACCCCGAAGAAGCTCTGGCCCCACGCCTGTTCTACAAATGTTACCCTCACCTGCCACTCCTGAAGTCGAAGATGAATTTCTGAGTAGAGGTTGCCTGACCGTGTTCGGTAGCCACATAGCCACCCGAAACAGTTGAACGTCGCCTCTGTGTCACGTTTCTTAGTGCGTCCCGCGAGGGTGTTTTTCGGATATGTCAGTGTGGTGCTGTTAACGAGTGCTGTCGGTTAGGAAACTAGCTCTGAAACGCTTTCGGGGGGGCACCAAGGCTTGTTGAGTGGTTAGTCCTGAGCACAACCCCCTATATGGTATATTTCAAGAATCGGGAGTAGTTGGACAAAAAAGAATTTTGTATGGCACCTGGTGTTGTTACCCAAGTCCGGCAGTCTTACGCCACTGTTACCCTAGCTTATATCCGAATGATACGTGTAAAGCGTGCGGACTCAGAGCAACGCTGCGACACATGCTCTGGGAATGTGCCGGCAACAACGGTACTGAAACCGCCGCCGTTCGCGCCGCGCCCATAACGGCAGGCGTTACTGGATTTAAGGAAGCCTCGAGCTCGCTCATTCCCGCCGTTGCCCCGGCTGCTGGGGCCGCCGGGGACCTTCTCCGTCGGCGTCCCCGCCGCTGGGAGGCGGCCCTTAAATGTTCGGAGCTGGAAGACAAGCTCTGGGCCCTCCGGCAAGCCGAAGAAGCCGCCCGAGTCCAACGACTTCGAGCCGACACCTGAGGTCACTAAAAGCAAAGTGCCGGCACTTTAAATAAAGTTTATTTCTTCTTCTTTTTGTATGACAATTGGCCCTAGCATGTTGCGTTAATGCCAGTCTATCCACCGAGAGTTGTACTGTTTTGTAACGATGGCGGCGTTTATTTACGCATCCCAATATGATATAACTTAGCCTTTCTCGTTTTGGTCAGAACAATGACAATCATTTTGAACTTTACGTGACAATCACTTGAACGTGACAATCGCTTAATCTTTAGTGCCTTTTTGTCACTTTAGGGACATATGATAGTCTGTCAATCCTAATTTCTTCTTCTTTCTCAAGGTGCCGACAAGGCAGGTATTTGTGCTCGTGATATTGTTTTCCTATTGGAATAATTTAGTTTTAGTTTTGTGTCCGTTTACTTTTAGCACTGTCCAAAGCTTATCGTCTTGCAATGGTCTTTTGGGAAAAATAAGCTGACCGGATTGACGAAGCCGGTTTAGTAGATACGCTATGGTTCTTTTTTATTGCGATAGCAATTATATGGACACTCCAAGCCTATTTCTGCCATCGGCGTCGTCGTCGCCTTGAGGTTCTGTATAAAGTCCAAGGCGTCGCCGCGCGCCGTATCCTGTATGTGCGAGTGAACGCATGGCGGCGAGCAAACGCGACGTTTTCCGTCGTGCGAAGGGCCGTGGGGGATGGAAGGGAGCCGACGTTTAGCTGGTGCAAAAAATGCGTATCTTGCGACCGAGCGCAAGGGGAACTGGCGACTCAATCTCCCACGCGAAAGGAGGAAAGTGGGAAAGCAGCGTGGGAAGGAGGGGGTGCGGCTTCTACTCTGCCAGCAACTGCGTGCTTGTACTTCGCGAGGATGCGGGCTGTCGCGCGCACAATATCTTAAAAGCGATCTTCACACGGTTCTTACCTTTGTATGCGCTGTGCTTACGCCGCTCAGTTTCCGTTGAAGCGATAGAACGCACGAACCTTGGTTCGCTGCTGCTGCAGCGCTTGCCCACGCCAGCGTTTTGACAGTGGCTGTCTGCGGTCATCGAGTGTGTTCTATTCAGGCACGTCCAAGCAAGACCACCAGTACCTTTCTCTGAGCTGCTGCTTAGTACGAACTATTCCTGGATGATTTTAGTGTGCCAGCTGTACCAGCTTATTTCTTAATGACTCGGGGATGGCAACCCATTCAAGACGAAAATTAACCCTTCAACGTATGAGAGTTCATCTTTGACTCTGAAGTAAGGCACTAACTCTGGAGGCAAAGCCTTTCTGATAGGCCACCAATCAGTAATGAAGTTGACAACCTTCTGAAACAGGCTGTCCCGTGAAGTGGCTGCCTGTAACTCAGCCTTGTTGACGCATGAAGTCAAGCGTCGCGACAAGCTCCACGGACAGTCCAGGTGAACTCTCAACCATCTGTTAACTCGCATGTTGAGCGTATGCGAACCAGATTTTTTTACCAGCAAATTTGTTCAGCAGTCAGATGCTGTTACAGTGGATCCTGCAGTGAATTCCCCATTGCCATGCAGTTTGTCTCATTCGCGAGTGTTGCCATATGCACATCTTAAAGGTGCTTGCAGGAGTGTTACATGTTCGGCCGTAAGGCAACAGAGTCAGGCACGATTGCCAACGCTGACTGACGTGCCCAGTCAATGTACACCGCTCGCAGCATCAACTGCAGAGCGTATTACAGAATTCACGTCTGTTCAGGCACCGATTCAATGTACGGCTGTGGTGCCCAGCCGAAAGGTTGTTTTCAATTCCCCTAATAGGCGTGCAACTGGACCAAAGGGTTCAATACAGGTGTGCGCGCTCCTGGTGTACGAGGCGCTTATAGATGGCGCCAGTTCTGTGCGAGTGGGGCCGGCCGGCGGTTTCGGCGGCAGTGTAACTTGAACCCGGAGTGCCCTGAGTGAACCCTGTTGTGATCAGCGGTTTCATCTTGAAAACGGTTGCTCACGAACATAATGAATGAGCCGTGAACGAGCCGTGAACGAGCCATCGACCCCGTCCAAACCACACTGACGACCTGGCAGTTGAGCTCTGCCGGGAGGGGAGCTTTCTTCAGGTGACTCGTCATCCGCCCGCACTGCCGCGCCGGAGACGGGGTCAGTGTGCCTCCCCCGTTCGTGCCCAGTGAGGTGCCTGTGCTTGGCCACGGCCGGACAGGACTGCGCGCGCGTAGTCCAGTCCGGCCGTGGCTTGGCATGAAGCTCTCGTCGGAGAAAAAGTGCCACGAAGCTCCGGATTGGCGGGACAGGGTGAAATCCGTCTCCTGACGCCGGATTGGGGGAAGGCGACGGGACAAAAGGGAACGATGCTGTTAACAGGGGACGGGGGGGGGGGGGGGGGGGGGGGATACACACTCGTTGAGGTTCTTCGACAACCTGAACTTGAACGACAACTTCATAACTTCAGCATTTCTTGACATTCTCTTGTAAATATGTAATATAAACGTGTGTATTTAAACGTTTGGGTGTCGGGCCCAGCCCCACGTCCTCTCACTCCTTCTGCGGAATGGATACCACAAATCCTCGGCCCCCAAGTCGCAGCAACCCCCTCCCGTGCGCGTGGGTGTGCGCGGGAAAGAATAGCAGAAGAGGGACGGCTACGCACCGAGCGTGACGCCGCATTCCAGTCTCCACGTCTTACTTTTACCTAAATAAATGTTGTTTTCGTTAAAGTAACCACTATTCCAGTTTCCCTCTATCTCCGAAAAGCGTATTTAACACTTCAGAAGTGGGATAGCGTACGCCCAGAACGTAAGAAGTCAATTATCGAGCCCTACCATGCCTGTCACTCGCAACGGAACATCTTCGACGGCTCCGACAAGCGAAGATGGCGAACGGCGGAGCACCGACGGCGGGGAAGGCAGCGCAAGCCGAGGCGTGTCCGACAGCGCATCGACAAGCGGCACCACTTCGACACCCGGACCAATGTTTGACATGTCGGCAGTGCTTCAAGCCACCGTGCAAGCAGCAGTGAGGGAAGCAATCAACGGGATCGTGCACCTCCAGTCGCAACAGGCAGTCGTCATGCCTGTAATCGGCGCGGGAGAGACGTCGCGCCTAGTCCCTTTGTTTGACCCTACTTCGTCGTACTCGACAGCAATCGACGCGTGGATTCGACGGGTGGACGACCTAGCGGAAGTCTGCCGTTGGTCAGACAGATTAACATCTTGTAACGCGCTCGCAAGGTTTGATGGACCGGCGAAGATGTGGTACGATTCCCTCCAGTCTGTCAACAAAACCTGGCCTGAGTGGAAGGTGGAGCTCAAGCGCGCTTTCCCCACGACATAGGGAATGCAGAGACTTCACCGAGACATGGAGGACTGTATTTACAGGCGAGGTGAGCCCATCCAATCATAATACTATGACAAGTTGGCCAAAGCACGCCGTTGTAACCTCAGCGAGGAAGCTTGCCAAATTGAGTATCTTATAACCGGCCTCAATGATCAGGACTCCATCAAAGCCATCAGTACTCGCACGTACGATTCGCCGGAGGAGCTTCTCCGATGTCTGAAGCGTCTCGAAGAGTGCGTCGGAACCGTTGGCTCCCGGGATTCAAACCATTCGAAGGCGAGCGGAATTCAAAATCTTGCGGGTCATGGCAACAGGGGAAACCGAGCGCCGGAAACGACCTTGAACGCGAGCCGACAGAACTCTCCGTTCGAACCGAGGAGGAAAACGCTCTCCAACGAAAAAGGAGGGCCGCGCTGTTTCAACTGCAACAAGTACGGCCATCTCTCTCTCAAGTGCCCGAGTCCGCAGCGGAGGGCGAGGTGCGGCGTTTACAACCGAATTGGACACGAAGCTAGAAACTGCAAAGAAAAGGAGAGCGGGCCGCGCCTCTTTCAGAGCGTCGTAAATCTTGACATCCGTGCAGCGGACGCGGCCAACGAAAAATATTTCATGCTTGCTAAAGCTAACGGTCACGACGTGAGAGCATATGTTGACCTCGGCAGCCAGTGCGTTACTATTCGGCGAGAGGATGCAGACCGAATCGGAATCAAATGCACTGCGATAGACAAGCCGCTCACCATCGGAGGCTACGGAATAGGGCGCGTGACGCCGTGCGGTGAGGCAAACGTTAACCTCACAGTCGATCAAGCAACGGCTGACGTTCCCGTGCTGATCGTGCCGAACGAGTCACAAGCGATACCTCTCATCGTGGGACAGCCCTTCACCGAGCAACCTCACGTAACACTTTGAGGATCTTTGAGGAACAGAAGAACGTGGACGAAAGTGACGACACACTGCAGTCCATTGAAATTCCAGACCTTCCGAAACGCCCAGTGTGCCTTTGGGCCAGGGAATACACTGTGGTTTCACCAAACTACTTTGGATTTGTTAAGGTTTACGTTACAGGCAGCGAATCCAACGCGGATGTATTCGTGGACGCGCAACTCAGGTGCCAAGAGGGGCGCGAACGTTCTATTCCGCGTTGCGTCGTCAACGTCGATGAGGCGAACGAAACATGCATTCCTGTCATGAACTTATCACATCACGAACTCAGCATCAAAGTCAACGAGTGGGTAGCGCGAGCGGAAATCTGCTACCTCGATGAAGAGCCAATGCGGGACGAAGGGCCAAGCTGCAGTGCCACTCAACCACGTCCAGTGGCGAACTTTAACTTCAAAACGGGCTCAAGCGTCACCCCGGAGCACCTTGAGAAACTCGGTCAACTCATCGACGAGTATCGCGACTGTTTTGCCGACAGCGCTTCAGAGATTGGCCACACGAATGTAGCGGAAATGAAAATTGAAGTAACGACTGATAAACCAGTAAGGTTTCACCCGTATAGGTTTTCCTTTGCGGATACGGAAAGACTGCCCAACGACCGATATCGCACCGGAACGCTGCCCAATGCACGGCGCGGGAGGAAAGCATACAACAGCATCGCACCAGTGGACAAGCTAAAGCGTTGGGGCCAGTACGAGATCGACTCCGAACGTTCCGACAGTGATTCCGATCGAGACGGTCGGTAGTTGCAGGACTGCCGAGTGTGCGCGCTCCTGGTGTGCGAGGCGCGCATAGATGGCACCAGTTCTGTGCGAGTGGGGCCGCGTGTTTCTATTTGCGCCCAAGCCCAGTGCTCGACCGCTGGCGCAGCCATGCGCCGCTCGCGCGTAACATGTTTCTAGCCGCCGCCGCTTGAACGGAGAACACGCTAGGCTGGTGGTGACTAGGCACGACTGTGGCTGCTGCTAAGGGATCGATTGTATTCCTAAATAAACGCATCACTGTTTTGATGATCCAAATATAATCTCACTATCAGGGAGGGAGCAGTCTACCTGACTCGAGCAGTATTTTTTTATTTGGGGTGTTGCTACGCTGCGCTCCGCAACACCCCAACGACCGCCGCTTCGCGTCGGCGCCCGGCACCGCGGCTTCCGCCGCGGCACCGGGGTTCAACCGACCGCGCCGCCAAACAGAGGGAAAAAAAGACAAGCGTGATATCAAGAAAAACATTTTTCTAGCCAAGGCAGCTGGTCGCCTGGTCTTATTGCGAGCGTCGTAACTACAAGACCATACAGTAACGCTTTAAAAGAATGCATTCATGCGAACCATATGATTGCATTCGAGCGCCCTGGGTGAAAGAAACCATCCAGAAACATGGTACGCGCGAGTGGCGCATGGCGGCGCCAGCGGTCGGGCACTGGGCTTGGGCGCAAATAGAAACACGCAGTGGGGCCGGCCGGCGGTTTCGGCAGCAGTGTAACTTAAGCCCGGAGTTCCCGGAGTGAACCCCCTCCCGTGATCGTGGGTGTGCGCGGAAAAGAAGACCAGAAGAGGGATGGCTACGCACCGAGCGAGACGCAGCATTCCAGTCTCCCCGACTAAATAAATGTTGTTTTCGTTAAAGTAACCACTGTTCCAGTTTCCCTCTATCTCCGAAAAGCGTATTTAACACAGGCACCATCTGAAGAAACGACTGATGTGCCCAGTCACCACGCAGAGTTCCTATTTAATGACAACGGACATAGTTCTGAGCCTTCGCGCTCCCATGCACTTTTAAATAAGAGTTTGCTCCCAGTTCCTGAAGAGCGTGTCAATGAGTCGTCTGACTCTTTTGCATCTTATTCGTCCAAAGACTCGTCTGGAGGGCGCTTCAGTGAGCCTGAGAGATCAAATACAAAGTCGTTGTCTTCGTCTCCAGCTTTGGTTGGCGGACAATACAGCGAGCGTAAATGCTCAAATTATAAGTCAATGTACCCGCCTCCAGCTTCGTCTGGCAGGTGCTTAACAGGGCAGGAAAGCCCGCATACTTCCTCTGAGCCATCAGTGGCTCCAATGCAGGGCACTGAACCCAATACTTGTACGCCTCAGTTACCCCGGCGGTCAAAGAGACGCCGGAAGAGGCCACAACATTTAAGGGGTTTGTTCCCTAGTTTTCTTGAGATTTCTGTTTGCAGTGTTTATTGTTTTGAGTGTCTTGCCTTTTGAAATTTTGCCACAACTGTGAAAAAGCGTTTCATTGGTTTTTGGGTTATTGGCTACGTTAGCCGTTGTTTGTATATTTGTCATTTATTGTATTGTGCGGTCATTTTTGTTAAAGAAAAGACAGATACCGAGTGCCTATTATGACAAGTGCTATTATCTTTTCGCACATCGAAAATGCAGTGCGCAATTCTTACATTTGTCAGTCCACAGATAAATCTGCAAAACCAGTATTTGCTCCGCTACAAGCAGTTCCTTTTCCAGAAAATGAGTAGGACAAGCTAGGTATGGACATTGTTGGTCCTTTGTCAAATGCTCCTCCTGACTGTAGATTTGCAATAACGTTGGTCGATTAGTATTCAAAATGGCACGAAGTCTGTTTTGCACGTGAAGTCACTTCAGATGCTGTCATGACTTTTTTTTTCTATATTTTTCAGTACAGAAGGGTTTCCCACATACATAGTAACGGACAATGGTCCACAATTTAAATCGCAACAGTTTGAAACTTTTCTTGCAGAGCGAGGAATTAAGCATCTTGTTCCTCTAACTACTATTCGCAAGCTAATGGACAAGTAGAGCGGTTCAACAGGACGTTAAAAGAGCAAATCCAGCTGTCACAGCTTGAACGCCGTCCGTTGAAAAAAGCCATCACTGATTTCTTAGGCACTTACAGGTTTACTGCACAGGCAACGACAGGGTTGTCTCCTGCTAGGCTTTTACATAATAGACAGCCTGGTTCATCCATTGACATAGCAGATCTCCAACTCAACAGTTCCAACTCCTCTTGTGCGCGCTGACACCATGCTTGTTAATTCAGTTAGTAAGTGAATGTGTCCAAGTTTATGCAGCCGATAAAACTACTATCCCTACTCCGTATATATTTCTACTAATTTGCTATCGCAATTGATGCTTCGCCTGTAGGGCGAAACTGCGACTTCTATTTCCTTTTGTGACCTCTACCTCTCAGAAAAACGTACCGCACAGCCCTACCCTAATCACTATCACGCTATTCCAAAATTTCCATTTTCTTTATAGCCTCATCATTCTCTTTCGTGCCCGCTTATTCACCTTGTTACTGGGAAGAGAGTGGGCTATATAAGTCTTGTCAAGGAAACCAAATGTCGTGACGAAAACACGCCGCGTTGTCGAAACGTTGCCTCCAAGCAGAGGCCATTGTTCTCAGCGCACTGTCAATGAGGAAAAGGCCCGCCGTGGTTGCTTAGTGGCTTTGGTGTTGGGTTTCTAAGCACGGAGATCGCGGTATCAAATCCCGGCCACGGCGGCCGCATTTTGATGGGAGCGAAATGCCAAAACACCTGTGTGCGTAGATTTAGGTGCACGTTAAAGAACCCCAGGTGGTCCAAATTATTCCGTAGTCCCCCCACTACGGCGTGCCTCATAATCAGATCGTGGTTTTGGCACTTAAAACCACATAATTGTAAAAAGGCGAATATGGAATAGGAAGAAATAAAAAAATAATGAAACACAACCATGGCCAGGAACATAACCTAAAATATATGCCGAGCACATTCTAATCCGAATTCCCGTTCTGCGATGACACGTATTGAAAGCACAGTGGTGCCACTAGGGATCAATTTCGGCACACATTAAACTTAACTTGCGCCCCATTTTTGCCCATATTCAGAGAACTCTGTTTGAGAAAGAGTTCTCTCAGTGCAATAGGAAACACAGCGGATACGGGGCGTATCGTGCTTTGGAACACTTCATGAAGAAATTCTTTACAAACGGTGTAATTTATCCCCAAAGCTTGGCTTCCATAGCGTTATCCATACCATACCGTATTGTCCATAGCGTTATCCCTATTTTCACTAAATTTAGCTTCGGTAGAAGTTATATATTGTTCTCCCAGGACAGTGGGCAAAATTCTGCGTCATTACTAAAACATGTACTTATGAAGCTGCGTAGCGCTTCAATACGTAATTTACTGATTTACTGCAAAAGCCCTAATTGACCCACACATTTCGAACTTTGCCGACACATCACCCATAAAGTGCTCCTTATTTTCACCAAACATAAATCATGTACTTTGCATTGTTCATATAGGACATTGGGCCAACCTGATACGTGACTAGTTTAACTCATGAAAATAGGCTGAAAACGAGTGTTCACTAATTATTTGGAAAACTCGAAATTAAGTGAGAGATGTTAAATATTTTCCACGCATTACACATAACACACATTTCCCTTTTCACCGAATGTGAGCTTGGTGTGCCGTACAGTTCGTTCTGGAAAACAGCGAATAACGGTCGACGGACACTTTCAAGCTCTTGCTGAAGGAATTTTTGCAAAGCCCGTAACTTGCTGGCACTCTTGAAATACCTCGCATCGGTGATAACATTCCTCCAATTTCCTTGAAATGCCAACATTGCGGCACGTTTACTTCTTTTCAGGACATTAGGCAAACTTTCTACGTAGTTCGTGAAGAGCCCAATTGTTAAGCTCTGGAACTCTCGAGTAACTTGCAGCAAAAGATGTAATTGCCCTAAACACTTGAAACTTTGTGCTTGTCGCCCATAACATGGCCCCTGTGCTTTCAAATATAAAATTGTTGCATTATTGGCTCTCTCTGGACCGCGGGGAAATTCTGTAAGCGTTTCAGATAACGTCTCCAAACAGGCAGAAAATTTTTCATCAATTTTATTTAGCCCATAAATAACTCAGGCACTTCTAGATTCGCCTGTGCATTGGTCCCAACATACCTGCAATGTCTTGCAAACTCTGTGAATTACCTAGCTTACACCGAAAGAACACGCGTTTAACGTTAAAGAGCGCTTCTAGTTGCACTAACAGTTTCTCTGTAAAATGGTTTGGCTGTAATTCAAATTCTGGAAAACCAACGCTTAGGTTTGGCTGTAATTCAAATTCTGGAAAACCAACGCTTAGGTTTGGCTGTAATTCAAATTCTGGAAAACCAACGCTTAGGTTTGGCTGTAATTCAAATTCTGGAAAACCAACGCTTAGGTTTGGCTGTAATTCAAATTCTGGAAAACCAACGCTTAGGTTTGGCTGTAATTCAAATTCTGGAAAACCAACGCTTAGACGACGCGCAAAGAAACGTCCGACACACACATTGCTTCGAAGCGGCCCAAGTTTCTACCTTATTTCAGCTCTAGGCTCTACCTACAAAGCAGGCTGCAGAAACGCAGCCCTCCGTCACACGCAGGTAGTGGCAGGAGCGAGCACCCTTATGTGGCTCCTTCGAGGCGAGGACACGAGGAGAAGGAGTAACTGTAGTGTAACATGGCCACGTCCCAGAAGCGGACCACGAAGATACGCAAGTAATTTGGTGTAATAAGGAAACCCTTTCTGTACACAAAAATTGACAGACACTTTAGCATGCGCCAAAGCGGGTGATTGCGAAATCCTGCGCGCTCAAGAGGCATTCATTAAATTACCTGACATTCTCATTCGAATGCTTTGTTACTACTTATTATTTGTTTTTTTGCGACCAAAGTTCGCGGGTTGGAGTTCTTTAATTGACGCTACATTAATTAACTGTGCCTTAATTAACGTCGCCCAAAATTAATACCAAAGGTCGTGGGTTAGACTCCCACCAGAGATGGAGGAAACACAGCGGATTCCTACCGAAGGTCGTGGATTCGAGTGCCCAATTAACTCTATACAAATTAATTGTGGTTCAATTAACTTCGCCTTAACGCCAAAGTTGGTGGGTTCCACTCCCACATAAGCTCTAGGGTGCGACTCCCAACTGAAGGTCGTGGGTGGGAGTGCTTGAATGAACTCTATCTTAATTAACACGACGACGACGGTGGCCCGCGCACCACCAAAATTGTTGCGTGAGCGTTTGCATATTGACCCTTTTCGCGGAGCAGTTTGCTCTAGAGGAACGAGATGGCGCTTTCGTCAACGCGCCATACGTTGCCTCACCGAATGCGCACGAATACGAAACCATTATTGCTTCTGCCCTGCTACTGTGCGATCACTGTCGGAAATGCAGCTGGGTGTTCGCCAATGCACGGTGCCCAATTCATGCTGCAAAATGTGTAACGATAAAGGGAAGACGTGTGCGGTAGTTAGCTGCCGAAATAGTGATTCGCATATTAATAGGAATGGAATCAACCTGTGTCGCCGCTGCTACATAAGGACAGCCTGTGTTGCCGGCCCTTCGCGATGCACGGCTTTCCTAGAGGATAAAAAAAGAGAAATAATCCACCAGCGCTGTATAGCTAACCTCCAAAGAAAGGATTTCAACTTCGTAATGTCGGAACTTAAGAGTGAGTACCGCTTGTTACAAAAAGAATTCGAATTAGCGCCACCTAATTTACTGGCATAGTAAGTTTCTCGCACGTTATCTACACACACGATACCCCTACTCACACGCAAACTTACGCCCACCCTATCGCCAACGTATCAATAATGCCTGAATGGACGCACACTTGAATCATTGTGGCGAAACATGAGTGACGGCGACTACACCAACAAGACACGAATGTTGAAAGCTGAACGTTTCGTGACGATCCACAGAGTAAGCGAGGGACTAGCGTTAATATGTCTTTGGTACTAGCTACTACAAAGTACAGAACATTTACATTCCTAGCTTTGTGGCAAGCAAGAACAAATCTATCGCAGCAGAGCACACCCGCGAGTGATTAGGCTGAAAATTAACAATCAGATAGTGGCCACACCGAGGAACCTTACTGACTCAGAAACATGAAAATCCGTTGCTTCAAAATGTTTGCCAAATAAAGAACGAAGAGCACACTAATCCTGATTTAATTCATAAGCGGAAAGTTCGGACAGCTTGGAATACATTTTGCCCCGCTTTTAGTATGTACAAGCACCGTATACACTGCTCGCGCCGTTTGGACAACGCGTAATCCGCTCTGAGATCCCTTACACGTACTCTGACGCTGTGGCCAAAGCTTCGTGTCGTCCACACAGTCGCCTTGTACGATATGACTCGAAACAGGTTTGCTGCGCCACACCGGGGTCACGCGCTTCCATTGAAAACACGGAGGCAGCTGAGGCAAGCAATGGACGCGTCACCACGTGATCAAACATGGCAGCGCCCACGGGAGCTCCGAGAAAAGTATCAATAGGTAAGACATGACGCCAGGTTGGTGTAGTAAGTAAATTACTACACCGAGTCGGCGTCGTGAACGATTTAGCGTCGATGACACGGTTTTCGCCCAAGGACGTTAAAGGTCGACTGAACGATGAGACACATAAGGCGTTCGCCTTAATACCTATAGCAACAGTGTAATAGTAAAATTAGGAAGATAAATACAAAATTCGTCGGCCCTTCCACTCCGTGAAGGTGGTTAACCAGTGAAGCTGAAACGTGTGGCCCCAGTGTTTATCACAGGGTTAATCCCGAATCCGCCGTGGTTGCTCAGTGGCTATGGTGTTGGGCTGCTGAGCACGAGGTCGCGGGATCGAATCCCGGCCACGGCGGCCGCATTTCGATGGGGGCGAAATGCGAAAACACCCGTGTATTTAGATTTAGGTGCACGTTAAAGAACCCCAGGTGGTCAAAATTTCTGGAGTCCCCCACTACGGCGTGCCTCATAATCAAATCGTGGTTTTGGCACGTAAAACCCCATAATTTAATTTTAATTTTAGGGTTGATCCCGAGGGTTCATTAATGTATATCTCATCTATGAGGCCATGTGCACACACGTTCGGCTGCGACGGAGATAAAGACGTCACAGACGGTATGCCCGCAGTCCACCGTTGTCGCTGGCGTTCGATGTTTCGAGTTTGCTCGACGGCGTAGTTAGCAGCATTCGCCTGCCATTGGCGCCTTGCGATTCTTCGAAATTAAATTTCTTGAAGATTAAATTTGTCCGCTACGTAAGACAATGAATGGCTCATGCCCCCTTAAGCAATGGCTCCTACCCCGTAAACGCGGCCTCCCATTACGATGACAGAAGAGAAGGGACTGGAATTATGAGCGACAACGCTGCCAGCTGTGGAAGCAGACGACGACGACGAACGCGGGAGCAGTGGCACGTGTGCGTGCCGAGCACGAGCACGAGCCTAACCCAAGGGGCGCCATTCAACGAGCCAGCTGCAGAAGAAGCCGACGACGCTCGCGCCAATGCTGATGACGATAGTTTTCTGTACACAGGTGATTTCGCCTAGCTATAAGAGATATGGGAGCGGCCCGCTTCGGGCTAGGAATCTAGCGCGACCCAATGGACCAAAATAAAGTTTTTTCCATCCATCCATATGCGATTTCGCCTAGACATATGGTATGGTAAAGCTTTATTAAGATAGGGATGGTCCATTGGCCTATTAAGGATATAAACCTTCGCTTTAAACATCACCGCCCAAGCACTCCATACAGACGGTTAAACAGCGAAGCTGAAACGTGCGGCCCCATGTGTTTATCACTGGGTTAATCCCGACGGTTCATTAAAGTATTTCTGAATTAGTGATTACGTCTTTGTGTTTCTGAACGAGGTTAGACACGTTTGGGTAAGACGGAGATAACGACGTCACTGACCGTAAATGCCTGCAATCCGCCGTTATGGCATTGTCACTTGCGATTCTTCAAAATTAAATTGCTTCAAAATTAAATCTGTCCATCACGTCAAGGCAATGAATGGCTCATACCCCCTTAGGCAATGGTTCATACCACCGTAAACGCGGCCTTCCCATTACGACGAAAGAAAAGAAGTGAAATTCTACGCTCGAATGATGACCGGCAACGGAGCCAGCTGTGGAAGAAGACAACAATGATCGAGCCCTTGTTGATGATAGTTTTCGGCGTACAGGTGCGGACGGACGAATCGGCTAGCCACATACAGCTTCGCTGTAATAAAGTGACTGATATCCGACCGTACCACAACCGATGGAAGAAACTTTACGATTACTGGCATTTATTGATATTAGCGAAACGTTATTGAAGAGTATGGTGATAGGCTTAATAAAATCTTCAAGGTGCGCAAACTTTCTTCTGGGTGATCATCTGTGATGTCTTGCGGCTATCTTGTCGAGTGGTCAATCTGACTTTTTTCATGCGGCTTAAATAATCTTCAACGAAGAGCGCTGTCGAATGACCATGTACCGCAGCTCGGTAGCGGACTGCAGGCAAGTAAGCTCTGCGTACCATTAAGAAAGCCACTTAATACCAATTCTTTAAAGTCGTCTAAATTGCAGAGGTGCACGAAGTCATGCCATGGAGCACCATGTGCAGGAGTGAGGTTTGGGCCGCTCAGCATCTAAGACGCTGTCCAGGGGCACAGGTTACCATATCGGCTGCGTCCGAGTAATGACCGAGAATGGGGCCATCAGGCAGCCTTCGGTGATTTTCAGTGGCCAGGCCCACGCGACCAAACTTTGGCTGCTCAGTCCTTCGGCACTTAACAGGTACCCGAGGATGGAAGGTTGAAGCTGATGAATGGCGCGTATTACACGTCCATTGAATGGATGGCATATGGAGAGCAGGAGAGCTCCTCTGCACGGCCACCATCCGGAAGACGAAACAGCTCCGCGCACGCCCCACTAACAGTCCTGTGAGCGGCTGCACCTGGCATCCAAGCTCCGAGTAATGGCAGCTCTTCCGCGTGTGGTAGCTCCACGGAAGGCCACCACCTGGGTTACGACGCGATGCCGCGCCAGCTCCAGAACCGGTCCCGTGAGCGGCAGATCCTGGCGTCCATGATGGCGCTCCGAGTAATGGCAGCCCGTCCACGTGTGGTAGCCCCAACGGATCGCCGCAACCCGGACTACGACGCGATACCGCGCCAGCTCCACGGCGGGTCCCGTGAGGGGCCAATCCTGGCGTCCATGATGGTGCTCGGAGTACAGGCAGCCCGTTTTCGTGTGGTAGCGCTAACGGATGGCCGCCACCAGGACTACGACGTGACACCGCGCCAGCTCCACGGCGGGTCCCGTGAGGGGCCAATCCTGGCGTCCATGATGGAGCTCGGAGTACAGGCAGCCCGTTTTCGTGTGGTAGCGCTAACGGATGGCCGCCACCAGGACTACGACGCGACACCGCGTCAGCTCCATGGCGGGTCCCGTGAGGGGCCAATCCTGGCGTCCATGATGGTGCTCGGAGTACAGGCAGCCCGTTTTCGTGTGGTAGCGCTAACGGATGGCCGCCACCAGGACTACGACGTGACACCGCGCCAGCTCCACGGCGGGTCCCGTGAGGGGCCAATCCTGGCGTCCATGATGGTGCTCGGAGTACAGGCAGCCCGTTTTCGTGTGGTAGCGCTAACGGATGGCCGCCACCAGGACTACGACGCGACACCGCGTCAGCTCCATGGCGGGTCCCGTGAGGGGCCAATCCTGGCGTCCATGATGGAGCTCGGAGTACAGGCAGCCCGTTTTCGTGTGGTAGCGCCAACGGATGGCCGCCACCAGAACTACGACGCGACACCGCGCCAGCTCCACGGCGGGTCCGGTGAGGGGCCAATCCTGGCGTCCATGATGGTGCTCGGAGTACAGGCAGCCCGTTTTCGTGTGGTAGCGCTAACGGATGGCCGCCACCAGGACTACGACGCGACACCGCGTCAGCTCCATGGCGGGTCCCGTGAGGGGCCAATCCTGGCGTCCATGATGGAGCTCGGAGTACAGGCAGCCCGTTTTCGTGTGGTAGCGCTAACGGATGGCCGCCACCAGGACTACGACGTGACACCGCGCCAGCTCCACGGCGGGTCCCGTGAGGGGCCAATCCTGGCGTCCATGATGGTGCTCGGAGTACAGGCAGCCCGTTTTCGTGTGGTAGCGCTAACGGATGGCCGCCACCAGGACTACGACGCGACACCGCGTCAGCTCCATGGCGGGTCCCGTGAGGGGCCAATCCTGGCGTCCATGATGGAGCTCGGAGTACAGGCAGCCCGTTTTCGTGTGGTAGCGCCAACGGATGGCCGCCACCAGAACTACGACGCGACACCGCGCCATCTCCGCGGCGGGCCCCGTGAGGGGTCAATCCTGGCGTCCATGATGGAGCTTGGAGAACAGGCAGCCCGTCCGCGTGTGGTAGCCCCAAAGGACGGCCGGTGCCCGGACTACGACGCGATACCGTGCCAGCTCCTCGACGGCTTCCTTGACGGGTTCCTGCCGTCCAAAGAGGAAACTCTGAGTAGGGCCGGACTGCGGTGTTTGGTAGACCCATAGCAGCGAGCAACAGCTGAGCGTTGCCGCTGTGTCACATTGCTTGAAGCGTCTCTTAGCGGTGTCCTCCAGATGTCCCAGCGTAAAGCTGTCAAGGACCGCCGGCCGGAAGGGCACCAGGTAGGCTGGCCTCGCTTCATCGGAGTAGTGACGTGGCTAAGTGGTGAACCACCACTCAGGCAGCCCTACCCAGTGAATCGGCGCTCACCAGGCACAGGTGGTTGACCGAGGCAGCAGATGAACGTCGAGTAATGTCCCTGTAAGGACGATGTGAAGGCGTCCGATGTGGCGTGCCGTCGTCCCTGGCAAGGAGATGATCGAACGGAGCAGCAGCTTCAGCGTCCAGCCTTGCCGAGATCGAAAGCGCGTTTTCCATGCTCGTGGCTCGAGAGGTGAGCTCACGAGATGGCGGCGATTAGTAAGGCGAATGATGATGATCATGACGGTGATTAAGACGTTGTATTCGCCTACTGATTAGATGGAATAGGTCACCATCATCATCAAGAATGGAAGGGATTCCCCCAGACTCTCCTCCCCGCTACTATACCCCGAAGAAGCTCTGGCCCCACGCCTGTTCTACAAATGTTACCCTCACCTGCCACTCCTGAAGTCCAAGATGAATTTCTGAGTAGAGGTTGCCTGTCCGTGTTCGGTAGCCACATAGCCACCCGAAACAGCTGAACGTCGCCACTGTGTCACGTTTCTTAGTGCGTCCCGCGAGGGTGTTTTTCGGATATGTCAGTCTGGAGCTGTTAACGAGCGTTGTCGGTTAGGAAACCAGCTCCGAAACGCTTTCGGGGGGCACTAAGGCTTGTTGAGTGGTTAGTCCTGAGCACAACCCACTATATGGTATAATTCAAGAATCGGGAGTAGTTGGACAAAAAAGAATTTTGTATGGCAATTGGCTCTAGCATGTTGCGTTAATGCCAGTCTATCCACCGAGAGTTGTACTGTTTTGCAACGATGGCGGCGTTTATTTACGCATCCCAATATGATATAACTTAGCCTTTCTCGTTTTGGTCAGAACAGTGACAATCATTTTGAACTTTACGTGACAATCACTTGAACGTGACAATCATTTAATCTTTAGTGCCTTTTTGTCCCTTTAGGGACATCTGATAGTCTGTCAATCCTAATTTCTTCTTCTTTCTCAAGGTGCCGACAAGGCAGGTATTTGTGCTCGTAATATTGTTTTCCTATTGGAATAATTTCATTTTAGTTTTGTGTCTGTTTACTTTTAGCACTGTCCAAAGCGGAGTCTTGCTTACAATGGTCTTTTGGGAAAAATAAGCTGACCGAATTGACGAAGCCGGTTTAGTAGAAACGTTATGGTTCTTTTTTATTGCGATAGCAATTATATGGACACTCCAAACCTATTTCTGCCGTCGGCGTCGCCTTGAGGTTATGTATAAAGTCCAAGGCGTCGCCGCGCGCCGTATGATGTATGTGCCAGTGAACGCATGGCGGCGAGCAAACGCGACGTTTTCCGTCGTGCGAAGGGCCGTGGGGGGATGGGAGGGAGCTGACGTTTAGCTGCTGCACCAAATGCGTATCTTGCGACCGGGCGCAAGGGGAACTGGCGACTCCATCTCCCACGCGAAAGGAGGAAAGTGGGAAGGCAGCGCGGGAGGGAGGGGGTGCGGCTTCTACTATGCCAGCAACTGCGTACTTGTACTTTGCGAGGATGCGGGCTGTCGCGCGCACCATATCTTAAAAGCGATCTCCACACGGTTCTTTGCAAAAATTTTGCAAAGCCCGTAACTTGCTGGCACTTTTGAAAGTTCGCCCTCGCATCGGTGATAACATTCCTCCAATTTCCTTGAAATGCTAACATTGCAGTACGTTGAGTTCTTTTGAGGACATTGGGCAAACTTTCTACGTAGTTCAAGTGCCCAGTTGTTAAGCTCTGGAAAACTTGAGTAACTTGCAGCAAAAGATATAATTACCCTAAACACTTGAAACATTGTGCTGGTCGCCCATAACATGGCCCCTGTGCTTTCAAATATAAAATTGTTGCATTATTGGTTCTCTCTGGACAGCGGGGAAATTCTGTAAGCGTTTCACATAATGCCTCCAAACAGGCAGAAAACTTTTCAGCAATTTTTATCTAGCCCATAAATAACTCAGACACCCGTCGCGGTGGCTTAGCGGATATGGCGTTTCGCTGATAAATACGAGGTCGTGGCATCAAATTGAATGCATTTTGATGGGGGCGAAATGCAAAAATGCCTGTGTCCCGTGCATTGGCGGCACGTTGAAGAACCCCTGGTGGTCAAAATTATTCCAGAATCGCCCACAACGGCTTGCCTCATTCAAATCGTGTTTTTGGCACGTAAAATCCAAGAATTCATTCATTCAATAAATCTGACACTTCTAGATCCGCCTCCGCATTACTCCTAACATGCCCGAAATGTCTTACAAACTCCATCAATGCGCAAGTTTTTAACGCGATACCGTTAAGGGCGCCGTGTTGCAGAAAATCCGGTGTCGGCGTCGGCGGCGCTGTCCGCCGGAAAAAAGCATCCCGAACCACAGTCACACAGGCCCTCCGTGTGGCGGTAGGGCGTCAGTGAACTAATCGAATTTCTCAAAGTAAAAATACGTCAGAAAAATCGTAAAGTACGACTTAACCACAACGTACAGACATGATAGCGACGGATTGTAATTTGAATATACCAGAAAACATCCTGGTAAGCCGTCAGTGATCTTTGAATGATATCACGTTCCACTCTTAAAGTCCAAGCTTAAGCGTCCTCCAATTCTCAAGGTGTTTCGCTGTACCTTGGTTCTAGGCAACATTGAGCATAAAGTAACAACTTTATGTTCTGACTTTGACATCATTCCTGATCTGTATCATGAAGACTGAGAAAGAGTAGGCAATTTCTACGCCGTTGGTTATTTGTGTTGACATTTGAAACTTGAATGGTAGCGACTTCACGTTCAATTTGACCAGTTTCCACCGGCTCAAGTCAGCATGTGAATGCTTTTGCCACGAGTGTATCAGAGCGATCGCTCAATGGAGACGACAATTTTGCTTGAGAAATCTGTTCCCTTCAGTACACAGAGTTCCATACGAATAGTGCTTTGGCTTTCATAAAGTTGCCCAATGGCCGCTAAAGCAGGCATAAGTTCCACTGAAACGGGAGCATATAGCTAGGTTTAGCTCAACGAACCCAAACAGTAACAGCATTAGTTCACACAGTAGGTGAAGGGCCAAAGCATCACGGCATAAACCATAAAAATACGCAACGCCAAATAATTGAGCTGATAGCGACACGATACCGCGAACAAACAACAAGGTTTCTACTTCAAGATTATTTGGAAAGTCTCAGATTATATGTATTCTGCCCCTTTCCTGCAACAGCCTCAAATGTGAGGCTAGCAGTATGTTCAAATAAATAAATAAATAAATAAATAAATAAATAAATAAATAAATAAATAAATAATAAATAAATAAATAATAACCTGCGAAGTCACTATAGCGTTGAGCATACTGAAGCATCGAGCCCATCGTTTTGTGAAGCTGTGGGATAGGACTCTGTCTTAGCATACGTGTTAACCCATGCGACCTTCCTTTATTTATTATTCTAATTATTTTTTTTTTCAATTTAGCTTTTCTTCAACAAAAATACAATTTATCACGCCGGTGAGCTAATCTCCAGGCCACCAGGAAAGCGATCCTCCAATGCTCGTGATCCTCGTAGCCTCAAGCGCCATTATGAGTGCAGTATTCCTTTGCCACATTGAAAAATCGGTTTCAAGCCATGATAGACTTGATTTCTTGTTTGTTCGCGCTTGCGATGCTCTAGATATACACAATGTTTCATTGTAAGCAAAATGAACTGCTCACAATGCAACAGAACAGCACGTCGAATTCTTACAAGTGCCGTGAGGCCATCGTTTAAAAAAAATACATAGGCACTAGATTGGAAGCCGGTGCAAGCTGTAACTTCCACTCCAGTGCCATACCTAGTAGCGTTTATGAAAACGCCGTTTTAGCACTCAGCGCCCGAAAGAATGGTGATTGCGCCGCAGTAATGGATTAAAGTGATCTGCCTCGTAACAGGAAAGCACGCTACAACAAAATAGATGTCGCAAAACATACAGGGAAGTGAATCCTAGCGTTTTCAGTCAGTCCTCGGCACGTTTGAGGTGTCAACAGTGAGTGAGACAGTTACCGTGTCCTTTTCTTAAGAACCACCACTACTAGGCCGACCGCTATCACCACCATGACAAAGACCAGTCGGACTTTGCCACTTCCTGCTGTCTACCTGGCCAACCAAGGCAATGAGAACGGCGGCCACAAAACGCACAAGGAGCTATCCCGCCAAATGCACACGCCATTGCCATTCGGGATAATCAAAATGTTGCGTCACGCCCAGCATCTAGTCGCACTTTCTGACACGAATACTAAACACCACATCCTGCTGTAGTAGTCAAGGAATGCTGGCGACGACGAGTAATAAAAATTGAATTCAACGAGTGAAGTACAACCAAACATAACGTGCAAAGAGTAGGTCTCCGTGGAAACTGCGCTGTCTTAAACAGTGCTATTTCACAAGGCCAAAAACCTTTAACTACAGCACACTAGCGGCAGGACCACCTCGGATACGCAAGTGACGCGGCTACAGTGAACACGGCCCCCTGATTGCATCTCCACAAGAAGCACAAACCACAAACATGTCACCATGCATGCCACCTGGATGCCACAAACTTTGCTTTTGGCGCCATTTTATCAAATAGCCTCGAACGCAAATTCTTCCTCCATGGTTTTAGGAATGACTTACAATTAATGCACAAAATAAATCACCAAGTACCAAACAAATGCAATTAATTTATTTTTCATGTTTAATTTATTACAAACAATTATTTAAAATATTATTTAGTTACAAAAATATAGTGCTTGCTTTTGTTTTTTCTAGAAAGCTCATTAAAGTATGCTTTCTTGCATGACATATTTTAAGTCGTTAAACATTATTTACTTCTTTTATTCGGTATATCTTACTCTTTCGTTTTATATTTTTGTTGTTTACTTTGTATTGAGTTTGAGAGTATATTCTCACTTCTCACACGTACCGACGTTCTTCGTTTCATGGCAATGTAACAGTGCCTGTCTTGCTGCGCCTTTAATTTATAGGTATTCGTACGTAGTATCTCTGTCATGAAAAATGAATTGTAACGTCGTGAACATAATTAACAAACTTATAGGCGTTGTTTTGGTTCTGGTGAGTACCATTCCATCAAACAGGTGTGCTTTCCGGGGGTATTTTCTGGTTGAGTAATCGGGGTGTAATTTTCTGGTTTATTGTAGGCAGCCCCATTGCAACTTCCTTTTTTCAGTCCTGCATATGTACACGTTATACCTGCCTTTGCATGTCTGTTTGCGCCCTTTCGTGATTTTCTCGAAGCCCGTTCAAGTCGGGCGAGTGCAAAAAGCCGGTACACGTTGCACCTGTGTACACGACGATCGCGGACGTGTTGTCGGCCTCTTTCATTTCTCCGGCTAACGAACTGTTTACCAGTAACTGTGTTCGTCGATGTTCGCTGGCGAACAGCCTGGCTGCTATAATCGCATCTTATTTGCTTACGTAGTACACAAAAAGGATTCCGATCTGGGATGTCTCTCGCGAAACACATTCTGCGCTAGCTTGGTTGCGTTTCCTATCGTGTCAACATTTCGTGTGTACGCTAATTCGAAAGAAAACTAGCAGAGGTCATTGATTATTCGTGCATATCTAAAAAGTGAATGTCTTAATTTGTATCGGTTGTTGTAAACCAACGTAATGAGACAGCTTCGTTTTACGGTTATGGCGAAAGTCTTTCCGCGGGAACTCTTTTTGTTATTTTTTTCCCAATTCACTTCTAGACTGCTAAAGCGGTTCGACAACTTTCGCGTTCGGAGAAACTGCTTGACTTAGTAAGCGGCTCAGTGCCAACAAGAGAACGCTGTCGTTAACATTTGAGTCATTCTATTTGTAATGCTGAAGCGATTGAGCCTTCGCTGAAAGTAAGCAACATTTTGCGCTGTTCTTCTGTTGCGCTTATTAACCCCTTAGATAGCATTGAAAACG
Organism: Dermacentor silvarum; assembly: GCF_013339745.2. Classification (NCBI taxonomy): domain Eukaryota; kingdom Metazoa; phylum Arthropoda; class Arachnida; order Ixodida; family Ixodidae; genus Dermacentor; species Dermacentor silvarum. Next base: position 47,949,402 of record NC_051154.1, on the reverse strand, counting down.
TGTGTGTAGCGTGCTTGTATAGAGGTCGACCTTGATCGACACGCAATAGAAATCCAAGGTTTCTGACGTTATAGTAAAAAAAAAAAAAAAAACTTGATTTAATTGTAGACGTCTCTATTGCGAATAAGATATGCTCCGTGTTTGTTTGACGTTCACATCGACAGTGTGCTATGCCCACTCTTTTTAATTTAAGTTGACAAGCCGTAGTTGGGCAGCGGCGGCATAAAAATACCACACAAGGACGACTTGTAGCACAGCTGCAAGCAACGTGTGCACAGGTGTTGATAGAGCACCCACCAATGCAAGTCGTACGCGTCTGCTGACGTTGCAAATGCCCCACGTGTATTTTGCTGGTATGACTTGTGTAACTCATGCATTTACATTTTTTTGCTTGATTTTTCAATTTTTACTGAAAGTGACCTCAGCTTTTCAGACAATTGAAGCTGTCATAAACCTGAACTTTGCTCCATCTTGAGCATGAACAGACCTGAGAAAGAGTATGTTGCGACCACTCTTCACATTGAAGTCTCATTTTGAATATTCACAACCTCTTAGTTTGTTGTGGTAGTGGAAGATGCAAAAACTGCAGAATATTAACTCCTCATATCTTAAAAGTCATATTTTGAAATGACCTTAAGCCTGTGTCTTATTCGTGTTTGAGCTGAATGCAATCTGTGTCAAAACTTCAGCAATTCATGGCTGACTACCGCAGTGTTTATATAATTGATCTTGATGAACCCCTGTCTCTCCGAAGACATGGGTTCAAGTCTCATCTGCGTCAAGTTGCTTTCTTTCACTTTCATTTTCCTTTACTTCAGCATGTCTGCATTTCAATAAAGCAAGTAATTTACCCTATGCTTTTTTAGGCTCATTGTCTGTTGGCTTCATATAATTGTGACTAACCAAAATCAAGCCCCTCGGTTCCCCTTCATGCTCAGTTCCTTATAAGTGTCAGTTGATTTGTTGCTTCTTTTCACTTACCATTTAAAATGAGGTTCTGTACTAACCGAAGTGAAGTGTTGTGTTGAAATGTGGCACGCTGCATAGATCAGTTGTTTTGATAAAGTGTCTTCGATAGAGTTATTCTGTGAACTGAAACAAAATTGAAAAGCATATCAAATTGGGTCACTTGGTGGTTTCATCCACAATTTCAGTCGTGCTCTCATCCACTTGAGGCTTGCGAGCATGCTATGGCAGTCAGTGGCCAAGGCTTCGCTGTAGAAACATGTTCAAAGTTGTTTGTGAAAGGCCTTTACGTAATGGTGGAGCTAGTGCTTGGGAGTATTTAAAAAGTCTACTACTTTGATTTATATAACTGTGGCATTATTGGATTCAGAAGAAAAATTTACCTTCATTGTATCATTTGCTTACTTTCCTGACGAATGTGACTCTCAAGGTGTCCTAAGCAGTTGTTCTTTTCTCTGGTCCAGCATTTCTGTGTATGCAAAAAAATAAATAAATAAATAAAAGTGAATTTACCAAAGGATATGCGCAGGGGCTAAACAAAGTGAACTGAGAGACATATTGTGAGAGTCAGAAAGACATATGATGTTGGGACTGCCATTTGTGAACATGTTTTCAGTTTGTATAGGCAAGTGCTACCCACTTGGCATCACTGTGTTTCAAGCAACATAACTTGCACTTTATTTAATTGATTTCAAGGACTTGAAAACTGAGAAATAAATATTTTTTATTTTATTTTAAGGCAGTCTGGAGTACATACTCCTACAGTATTGATGGCATCCTCCACTCTGTATTTTAATGGAGAAACGAGACAGGGGCTATATCACCCCTTTGACAGGTTGAAAATCACATTAACTTTCTCTAATTTCATTTTTTCTTTGAATGACTTGAATCAATTCATAAAGCAAAGCCATGTGTTTATTTTGCATCAAAAAGGTATAGTTTAGTTATAAGAAAGATGATAGCAGGCAGGGCTTCCCTCCACACGCATACATCTTCTAAGTTTCTTTCTACAACACGGAATGTATGAATAGTTATGTGTAGCAGAGATATGGAACGTTTTTGAGGCAGAAGCAGCATTACTGCAGCTCATCTGTCTCTAGAAGTATCCTGTCTGGAAATGCAGTATTGCACAGAAGGCTTTTAAAGAATTTCCCTTCAGCAGGCTCCTTATGCCATTTGGTTTTGTTAGCAGAAGTGCGGAGCAATGGATAAGCTCGAGCTGTCTTCATGGGTGTATCACTAGTCAAAGCTTTATATCATAAGAAGCCATTTATCATTTCTTTAATTCAATTAGTAAGTACAAGTAATTTCCCTTATGTTGTCCTTGGTGTCATTGCTTGTTGACTTCTTATGATATGATTAATAAAAATCAGGGCCCCTCAGTTCCCTTTCTTCTCGTTCATTACATAACGAGGGCTCGAATCCGGCAACATTGATGCCTTCAAGTAGCATATGTGGTTTTATTGACCAGTTGCCTTCACCCAAAAAGATCACGTACTCGTGACGCCTGTGGCAGAAAGGATGTTCCACATCCGCTGCCTAGGTTTGTGGGTGGTGGCGCTGGCTAACACTCCCAGGGTTAGTTCTAGTTGTAAAACATAAATACCTCGGAATGTGGATGGAAAAACGGCGCCGCGGTAGCTCAATGGTAAGAGCATCGCACGCGGAATGCGAAGACGTGGGATTGTTCCCCACCTCCGGCCAGTTGTTTTTTGATCCATTTTCATTTGCATTAATTTGTCATTTCTTTAATTCAATTAGTAAGTACAAGTAATTTACCGTATGTTGTCTTTGGTGTCATTGTTTGTTGGCTTCTTATGATATGATTAATAAAAATTGGGCCCCTGGGTTCCCTTTCTTCTCGTAGTCAAAACTTTGGCACGCAAGTCTGTCTTGTGTGTTTTCAGCAACTGAATGCTTCTGTACAAAAGAATTAAAAGCCAACTGCAATGAAATGTTTGACCGCGTAAAAAGCCAAGTTTAAGATAGTGTAGATAGCCTCCATGCAAAATTTTACTTTTGTAATAGTGGAAGCATCACAAAAAGCTCATAAAAATATCCTTTTAGATATCAAAACTTGAAAAAAAATGCTCTCATTACCTCTCGCTGGAGGTGACACATAACCTAAAACGTGCGACTCCTGGGTGTCATGACCTCCAAGATTAAGTGGCAGCGGTGGCACGATGAAAAATCGGAGGCAATGTGCTGGAACATGCGTCATAGCCGTTAACCACCAGCTGCACACATCTGCTTAGGTGCTGTTTAGAGGGTACTAATAAAAAAAATTATACAATTACCAGCCCTGCGGCTGTGCCAAGATTGCTTCAGTGGTATATGCTACTCATTTATAACGAATTTAGCCAAAGTGCAATTTTATTGCAGTTTGCCTTTAGCAATGATGGGAGCATGCTACTTGCCACTGGCTGTGCTTCCTATGAACTAATCTTTCAGAAAAACTGACGTGCAGTTATTAGAAAATGAAGAATCGGCAGCACCTTGTCACAACTGAAAACTCGGGACTTACATTTGATCACTCATCTTATTATATATGTGCCTCACCATAGCATATATTCATATTCTGAAAGCATAGCTTGTGTGGGTTTCTCTGCAGCTTGCTTCTGTATCGATAAGAGAGCAGTTTGCTGTGAATGTACACACAATGTTACTGGAAAAAGCTTGGAAAATAAGGCAGTGGTAATAAGTGGGCACGCAGTGAAGTAAAAAATTTTCTGGTGTTTTTTTTTTTTTTTTTCCATAATTATTATTGTGTAGATGCTTAACATAGCTGCCCTTATGCTGATGTGTCATCCACTGGCACTGAAGTACACTGGAGCTGCTGTGGGTAGTTGGAGCACATACCTGGGGTCCTAGAGATCATAGCAATGTACATTCCAATTACTAACCATTGTCTTGTTCTCGCTAACAAAACTTTAGCTTGCAAAAGACCTATACATGAACATCTTATTGTACTTTTATTTCTAAATTGTTCTGATCAGAATGTGATGGTCTTGCAAGTACATAGGTCAACCGTTCCTGCATCCTGAGCTTGTACACTCTTTTGTTGTTGGTTCACACTGTGTAAACACGCACCTTTTGCTGTGACATCCAAGCAGTGCTCACAGGCACGAAGGTCACTAGCAATTGCATGAAATGAAAAATTTTTCACATGTCATTTGCTGCTGGGGTCGCAGTACTACTATCGCAGCCGGTACTTGCTGAAGAGCTGATTCTCTTTTCGACGTCAACTTCCGTGTGCCTTTTGGTTCACAGAAGCATGCTGTATGCATTGCATTATGTGCTGCAGGTAGACCTTCATATAGACATACAGTAGACTCCTATTCAGACACTTGAAGGGATCTTGAAAATGTGATTTTATCAGAATTTTGTATTAACATAAGTGATTCACAAAACTCAATCTGCCATTCTTGGTACATCCAAATACCCATGACACAAAGCATTAACTAAAACAACATTAAAACCAAAAGGCATACGTAAAAATAGACATATATGATTTGCACAATGAAATTGCTTTATTCACTCTTGCTTAAACGTAATGTTACCAGCCGGTGTGTCGTGAAAACCTGTGTACTGTCACAAAAGCTGACATTTTACTTAGGTTTGCTCAAAAATTGTTGAGTACCGTCACGTAAGAAAATGTACCAAAGTTTTCAGGGCATTATCATCTGCATCATGTGTCAAAACCACTAGTTCTTGCAACTCTTGGACAGTGCTCTCACATGTTATCAGCATGCAGAGGCACCTCAAGGGCTTCCTCATTATTGTTCCTAAGGTATCAGCCCTATATAGGCTTCCATGTCATCATCGACGCAGTCATAGCTGTTTATGTCCACTGAAACACCATTTGCTTCTCGTGTAGTTGGCAGAGTCGCCTCCTCCAGGTGTTCCAGCCCAGACCTCTTGCTGAGCCAAGTAGCAGGCGTTCCGTGGTGGTTGAGGAAGTTAGGCTTAACCGAATATGGTGGTTTGTGTTAAGATCTTTTTTTTTGTAATTTTTTTTCATTAGACATAGGGGAAGCCAACCAACTGTTCACACATTGTTTCTCATATCCAAAAATTTGGCTTAACCAAGTTTGTCTTAACAGGAGCCTAATTTATAGGTATTCTCTCAAACCAAGTGGTGCTGGTAGTTCCTAGGCAGTGCACCAAGAACATCGTGTTTGTAGAAGGTGGCAAGCATGTCTTGTGCAAACAAGTGTAAACCGAATGATGGGAGGAGCCATGACAACTTTTGTTTGCTTGTGCCACCACTGTCAACCAAAGCCACCATCACTGATAGCAGTGGGGCATGCAGTGTCCCCCACTTGAATAATTTTGGGCCATTTGGCAGTCGCAGTCAGCAGACGCTGTGCTATCAGTGGAACTACAGTGAGGAACTTCAGAGCATAAACATTTTTTGGTCAAAGGGGGGCATTTTGAAGTTCTGGCCTTCATTTCAAGGGACATGGAGCTTACAAGTGCCATCACACTTGTAAGACACACAACCAGTAAAAACATAGGAAGTGCATGTGATATCATGCTGTATGTACGTAGGCCAACAGTCATGCTGGTCAACATGACTGGACTGATTTTGACCTGTTCTCAAAAAAGCGATTTCTACAGGTCGAGCTATTTAACCCAGCTTGGATTAGTGGGCGTCTGTGAAAATATTTTCTTATTGTTCATTCTGAAGAGAGCAATCCTGGCAATTATAAAAAGCAGATGCTATAGCTCCTGAAGCCATTTCAGTTAGTTCCTGCTCCTTTAATGTGGCTGTCAACAGTATGGGAGCTTTGCAGGTTCTTGTACATTCAATTTGTTTGTTCTAAAATTTGCATATTTTATTGAAGTCCCACTGTTCTTGCAAAAGCCCTCTTGAACCTATTTCACATGGTAATGTGTTTCCGTTCTTGTTGCAGTTGCTGTTAAGTACGAGACAAGTCTCTGCCGAAAGTGTGGTAGCGTTAACATCTTCAAATTTTGATGAACATATTGGTATGTTTTTCAAGCACATATTTTTTCCAGTTGTGTATTTTGTGCTGTTTTCCACAAGCTTTTTTCATTTTGGGGTTACCGTTTCTTTGCAGGAAAGCATGAACTAGTCTTTCTTAATTTCTATGCTGACTGGTGCCGATTTAGCCAGATATTGGCCCCAGTTTTTGAAGAAGCAGCAAAGAATGTCCACGAGCAAACAAAGGTTGGTACATGTTTGAATTGCTTGCGCTTTTCTTTTTTGGCATGTGACTGGCAGCAACAGAAATGTAGGGTTCCTCTGGCCCCACTACTGCATCAAGACAAGGGCAGTGACTAAGCAGAACCACTTTGGATCTAAAGAACACAGTAAAGAAAAGGAGCTGTCAATTTGACCACTAGAGAACGAAGGGCACAGTCGAATGGGCAGTTGACTGACTCATGGGGAGAGTGAAGAGTGTTCCTCTTCACTCATGGCGAGAGTGAAGAAGAACATTATCACTCTGTAGGACTGGGTGACGATGTTCAAGGGGGGTATGAAAGCTATTAAGCAAGAATTTCTATGGGAGAAAGTCCTTTCACTCGGTTTCCTTTTTGCCGATCGTACAGACATTTGGTTTCAGAAAGTAGAAATCTCACAAAGTAGTATTCAGTGCATTGCAGGCTTGGAATTACTGAGGCATACCTGCAAACTGTCCTGAACTGTTTCTGTAAAATTTAAGAATTTGAGCTGACGCTGCGTTAATATGAATGTTTCGTCGAGCTTTACGAAAAATACTGTTCATGAAAAAGTTTCGCTCGTTGGTATTGAAAAATACACTTGGAAGTCTTATGGAGGTGAAAGTTCCTGAAGCAAGTGAAATTGGCCACAGCAGGGTTGCTGTAGAAGTCACTGTGATCTAAAAACTGTGTGTTGCTCATCAGTTTATGATGTGGCTTGTGTGCTGCATCTAATTGTAAATTGTTAATAAATTGTTAAAAACATTTGCACTCTCTTGCCTAGGTATATGTTTGTTACATGCAAATTAAGATCCACCAGTTGAACGTCTAGCATGTGTCCTGTCTTGCTTATCCATGTTGTTTTCTCCTCATGCAGTGTTTAGTCCTCTACTCCCTTTATATTTTACACCTATATCTATGCAACTTCTTCAGTGATAGACATTAGAGAGTTTTAGAATAGGGGCCCCAAAGTGCTTTGTGGGTGTTAGCATTGAGGCATGCAGGAGTGAAGAGTTTTAGAATAGGGCTTTGCGTTTGCTAATAGCATCTTGCGCTTGCAGCGCCACTACGGTGTCAAAGAAAAACTATTATAAATATTAAAATAAACTATACCATTTTATGATAAGAAGAGTAATTTTGACTTTCATGGTTTTGCGTTTAATTAGAATTGAGAGGTTATTCTATTAGCAGCAAGTGATTTGTTGTGCTTAATTTTGATTAACCAACTTTACGTGCATTCACCAGCCAAGCTAGTCCACTTTAGGTCTACGAGCCATGAAATTGACAATCGAATTCGGAGTCAGCGGCGTCTAATGAATCCATCTTCATTACACACATTAGTTGAGAGAAAGCAATAACCGCAGTCACTTCTCCTAGCTTACGAACTTCACGCGTTACCACGAATCAAGCCCAGTTTGGTATTCAGAGAGCCGTCGCTTCAATGGGTGCCGCCATGTTTGTTGACGCAAAGCTTTTGGGGCAGCTTTTGGGGCTCCCGCTAAATCCGTGAAATAGCGTGCCCAACGCAAAACCCAAATGCAGTTTGCGTCTCGCGCATGTGCAGTGGTATCGACGCTATTTCTTTGAGGCCCCAAAACGTATGGGGCCCCTATTCTAAAACTCTATTGCCATGACATGTTGTGTTGCAGTGCAGGCCTTGAAGATGTGCATTCAGGAACATAGATGTAGAAGATACTTCAAATTGCTACAAAACACTCTTACCAAACAACAGTGCAATTTTTATTGCTATACTAAATGTCTGAGCATCCAGAACAATGCCATCGTAGAGTTTATGCAGTGATAAATATTACTTGAGAATAACAATTGGGAAAATTTGGTCTGTGAGCTGCTATTTTTTTTTTTTTTTTTCTTGTCATGGACTCAACTGCGTAGTTGCGTTCCTACTTGGTAACTTAAATTGGCTCTCTTACTACTGTCATTTATGCTAGTGGCTTCTATATCATTGTTCTGATTGTTCTATATCAAGTGTTCTGAAAGGCCGCCTGCAATTGAGGGGTGCATGCACTTGAGTGCAGGGCACCTCTCAGCTTCTGGCTGCATGCTTAGGTGGCAGATTTGAGGATTTTCAGTTTTTGCATTCTGAAATATTTTGTGGGTGAGTACCATGTTACTCATTATGCATATAACATCTTTTTTGTTTCTAGGAGGCTAACAAAGTGCTGTTTGGAAAAGTGGACTGTGACAGAGAAAGTATGTAAACATTGTTTTTTTTTTTTTTAGTATTTTCTTATTGTTAAACCTTTTCAGTAGGGAACCTTTTTGTATTTACATTTGTAGTGTAATGTCATCAAGGCTATAGTTGGCTGCTTTGCCATCACTGATGTGTTCCTGTAGCTGACTATAGACAAGTACTTGTTCAGTAGCACGTGTGTTGGCAAATTAAGCTTTTTGACGCACCAGTGATGCAGACTCTCTCTGTATTTGTCTGTCTGGGTGTTTGTCTGGAGTTCTTGGAACATGCATTTTATTTCACAGGCCTTCTTGCCAGTGATTACAGAATTTTCTCCATCTGGTAGTGTTCAAGCCTTTCAGATGCTAATCATTAGCATGCACCATTTCACTTTTCATTGTGCTCCAGCATTGCAGCATGAGCTATGTCATGCAAGACTAATCCAGTAGTGGATCCGAGCTTTTTCTGAGAAAGGGGTCCAGGGAATACTGGTGATATTATTGTTTCAAGCAGTGTTTTCACTCTGGAGAGTGTTTGTGCTAGCAGCCATTTTCCTTTTTCGTTTCAATGGCTGGCTCAGCCGACTTATTGAGCACTCCTTTGGAAGCAGAGTAAACCATTTGCAGGCTGATAAACACGTGCAACTTGAATGCCTCGGAACTTATCGCTGAGGCGTACTTGACTTTAGAAAAAGTGCTCACAAACGTGGACACTGGCAGCAAAGAGGAAGATTTACGAGAACGCTCACAGCCAGTCTGTTTTTTAGCGGCCACCTCAGCGTCGATATGGCTGGCCCTCCTTTGGAAGCTGAGAAAGGCGCACTATTTTAGTGCCTCGCAACTTTTCACTGAGGAATACTTGACTTTAGGAAAGGTTTCCATCAGTGTGGACACTGGTAGTACACATAAAACATGGTAAACCTGAACGAGAAGGGGAACCGAGGGGCTCGACTTTTTTTGTTAAACACGACCACATGAAGTCAACAGACAATAAAGCCAAGGAAAATATAGGGAAGTTAACTATGGTTTTAATTAAAATGAAACCACAGTTAACTTCCCTTATGCTTTTTTTTTACTTGATTATCTGTTGGTTTCATGTGGTTATGGAAATCGTGTGCTGTAAATTTGTGTTCTATACTTGAGTGGCATACTTTGATTTGTGTAGGTAGTTGTACAAGGCTGAAATGCTTTGCGCTTTTTGTCTTGCAGCATCTATTGCAGCAAAGCACCGCATTACAAAATATCCCACATTAAAACTAGTGCGCAATGGTGTGGTCATGAAACGAGAGTATCGGGGACAGCGCTCTGCAGATGCCATGAAAAACTACATCCTTGAAATGCTGAAGGATCAGGTCAAGGAAATACCACACTGAAGCAGAGGCACAGCACGTAGAGGTAAGGAGTGCTACCTCATGGTGTGAGGGATTGAGGACTAATTAAATGTCTCCATCACTGATGTGCAGTTATTGAGCAGTATTCAGAAACCTGCTTGGTCACTCCATGTTGCCCATTGTGGATGAAAGTCTCTTGTGGACTGATTCAGTGGTAACAGTTCTGCTTAGGTATGGCTTACAGTAAGGTCATATATATTGTCCTCCTTGTAAATCAATACATTGTCAAACATTTATAAGCATATATATAGACAGTGGCACATATCAGTTTTGACAGAAAGACACTATTTGTGTTTTTTTTTTTTTTTTCAATAAATGTCTTCTTGTGCATTTCTGTCCGAAATGCATCCTGCCACTGTCTACTTTTCTAATTCATGGATTTTTACTTTTTCTGTTACGTTTAGATCAACCGGTAGACTGTGCATTTGGGTTTATATTTGTTATGTCTCGCATCTATCCAGCTTGATTTTGTTAAAGGCATGCTCTAATGTTCAACACAGGCTACTGAAACACGCTTATAGAATGAACAATGCTTTACCTCTACGTATGAGCCAGTAAGCTTGGAATTGAACCATATTGCAAAAGTATGCCTTCTGCTTCAGGTAAATTTTTTACCTAGTCCAACAGATTTGGTCTGCTGCAAAAATGGGAAATCAATAAATCCTCGTGTGTGTGTGTGTGTGTGTGTGTGTGTGTGTGTGTGTGTGTGTGTGTGTGTGTGTGTGTGTGTGTGTGTGTGTGTGTGTGTGTGTGTGTGTGTGTGTTAAAAAGTTGACTAGTTGTGCCTAACATACCCGTACCGTAGGGTTCGGTAACTGAGTTTAGCACATGGTGTTCTTGTGTTCTGTGTGCCATTCGAATGCATTCGTAGCACCCATTTCAAACTTTCTACTTCTGAAATGCGACTAAGTGTATGCTCACTGAGTACTGGGCTCAGTTTGATTTTATTTTTATTTTCTGTGTAGCAAACTTGGACTGCTATGTTCATTTCTTTTTCTGTATGATGAGGTTTGTACAACCGTATGGTTGATAGCATGTGTATGTTAAATCAAGACTGTCACATTTGTTCTCTTTATATATGCTTACTTAGGGGTTAGTTCAACAGGGTAATATTGCAAAGGGGGTTACAGAGCTTGGGACCTTGGTTGGAACAAATTCGCTTAGGCAAACCCAGTGCACCCTGAAGAGCATTATTAGTCTGGGTATCGCAGGGGTACTGAAAAGTCAAAATTTTCTTGCTTTTTGCAGCTGAAGCGTGTAACTGGGAGGGGCTCACTCTGTTATTTGCACAAATGTTCGTGCTTCAAAATGCAATTTTGGCCGTTTAGCTTAAATTGTGAAAAAAATAAAAAATTGTTGCATCGCAGCACTCGTGGTATACATTTGCTCAAGATGGTACCTTTAAAGACAACTCTCAGTGTTTCCACATTCAGTGGTGTGTGTCTTGTTTGCTTCAGGAAAAGAAGCCAGCATTGCTTGGCTACTTTGCGGCCAAGGAGACCGAGGCGTATGCAACATTCCGCCGGGTGGCTTCCGACTTGCGAGACGACTGCAATTTTTACTTCGTGGCCAGGTTGGTTAGCTCTGAATTCTAAGGCGGCCCTTTCATTTTATATATATATATATTCATTTAAAGTGGACTACTTATTTAAGAGGAGACAGTCCTGAAAACTTTTTTTTTTTTTTAATATTTGTACTAGAGATTTGAAAATTCACCCAATTATAGTTTTTGAAGCAGACTTCAAATATGTCATTAGTTTTTGTGTAGGTGCTACAATTATGCCCTACACAATGGCAAAATATAGTGATTTTGCGGGCACTTTATTGTGTATAAAGTTTTCGTAAAAAGCATTGTGCTGTAGCTTATTTAGCTCTTTGTAGACTGCAAAGTGCCGATATCTACAAACAGCAGAAAACTATGAAAAAACAAAACAAAAAAAACTGGACATTACAACTAATATTTTTCACAATCCCACGAAATAACATTGTACACTTATAATTGTTTTATACTAACAAAATTTGGCATACATACTCTTAAAGGTATGTACACTGCTGATATCTACTTGAAATTGCAAATCTTCCAGCAGTAGTTGTGGAAGTACAAGATTATATAAAGCAACTGAGAAAAATAATTTGTTGAAATGTTATTTTTTTTTTTTTTTGCACGATTCCAGTAATTGTACACGCTGTTTGGCTAGATATTGGCACTTTGTGATCTACAAAGCACTAAACAAGCTACAGCGCGATGCTTTTTCTGGAAATTTAGTACATAAAGAAGTATCCATAAAGATGACTATAACTTGCCATTGTGTATTGCATAACTAAAAAAATATAACAGCTATACAAATAGTAATGACATATTTGAAATCTGCATAGAGAACTCTATAACTGGCTGTTAATTAAAACCTCTAGTGCAAATAAATTTTTAAAAAAGGAGCGTCTCCCCTTAAGAGTGCTCTGGCATGCAGATTTCATATTGTTAACCCCTTCAGGCACTGTGTACACCAAAACAGCCTATCAAAAGAAATAGGAGTGATCAAAATAATTTTAATTAAAATGTGTCACATACATATCGAAATACTTCTCGTTGGGCCTGACCTGCAAGTTTGAATAATATGTGGAAATGTTTTCAGTAAAACGAATTGTAAGGTAGATGGCTCGGTCCTCGCGCTCAGCAACAGCAAGTCCTCATGTAACTGATTCACTGCTTCCATTGTTTCTTGCAATGTTTTACGCCAGCCATATTTTTTGAGTGGCGGATAGGTTTCTTACAAGTATGCTAGACACAAAATGTTTAAATTTCTAATATCTGACATTCCAGTAGAGTTTTCGCATAAGGTCCACAGTTTGAAAACATGACAGAGCAAACTGAAAAATTTGAAGTTTTTAATTTGTTATCCGGCTGTGCAATTTTCATGACGAAGATGCAAGAAATGTGAAACTAAATTTTCATTGGATAGAATTAATTTGTGCCTGAAGGGGTTAAGCAAGAAAACTCGGCTATGAGAACACTTTTAAGTAATGTACCAAGGCTCTGTACTCTTTCTCAGCATTACTCAGCAAAGAGCCATTTGTAAAATAAAGTTGATCTCTCTCTTCCTCCCCTTAATGTTCATCATTCATGCCACCATGGTAGCTCACTACTAACTTGCATAGTTTGCACTTGTTTGAAACATTTAGGACAAATATCAGTAAAAATTAGAACTGAAAGTTGTTGTGGTACAAATTTCACTGTTGTAGCAAAAACATGGAGAGTGATAACTTGTCAAAGCAGCTGCTGTCTATTGTGCAACCTAGACATTTTGTGAAGTATATCAAGATTGACAGAACAGGTGATGATCCTAATTCTATATGGCCAGGGTTTTCTATACCATTTAGTTGTTTCTCATCAGTCTCTGAGCGCTTTATAATGCAATTTCAATTGGTGAAGAATGTTAGTGACTTGTCATGTAGTTTACAAAATTGTGTGGCAACACAATGCATTTCTCAGATTCACTTGTTGTTGGGTACATTTTGCTCTCTTACCTTCTTTTTCTGCCTATTTGTATCCTTTTAAAAGCTCTTTATTACTTAAAGGGGCCCTGAACCACGTTTTATAGAAGTGGAGAAAGGCATTTGAAGTTAAAATAGTCTATTTGAGAAATACTTTGCGCAAAAAAAAACAACTTTAATGGGTTCCGTAGAAGCGGAGTTATTGGCAATCGAACACGGCTTTCGCTGTGCTTCCGCTCCTTCTTCAATGCCTCGTACTGCTAAGGCTACGGCCGAGCGGGGTGTGCCCGCAAGACTCCTCCTTCGAAATGTCACCGTGGCACTCAGTTCAAATTTGGTTTTGTATTTTAATGTAGACACCACTACTACGACGCCTACGACGCGAGCCGCATGCACTTAGCCAGTGGACTTGTGGCGGCACCCCGCTGCGGCCGTGGTATCTACACTGTAGCAAACCGCAGCTACATGCAACTGTAGTGCCTATGCGCAGTGTTTGCTTTATGCACAACAGGGCTTAAGTGCGTGGCTGTGCTCAAATGCTCCGGTCTGACCATGTTAAGCGGTGCGGACCGACTTTGTCCTTCGCCAGCTTGACCGACGGATAGTGGGCACATCCAACTTGCGGGTTTTTGAAGCGCTATCAAACATTCTGCCGAGACACCTAACCAGAAGCTGCCAGGAGTGAGCGTGTGCCCGCAAGTGTGCGTGCGTTCTAACCAGGCTATCTTCTTGATTGACGTCAGCTATTGGCCAATAGCAGTCGCATTTTCCGGACACTTTATGACGAAATAAAGCATCCAGAAAAGAATGAGGAACATGGCGTAAGTTGAAAAGAGAGCGTTTGAGAGAAAAGGTAACTTTGCGCTCCACTTGTGAGCTCTACACGTCGCGTACGACTGCAAAAAAGTTGGCTGAAATGTTCGTAGCCACTTATGCTATCCGCAGACAATGTTTTTGCACCCAGCGCGAGGGGTGGTTCAGGACCCCTTTAAGTCATTAATCGACTCGGAGCTTAAGTTTGTTTTTTGTTAGTATCATCCTTGATGCCAATTCTTCTTTGGACTCTGGAAACAATACCTAAGGTATAAATTAAAAACTTTGTCATAAAGCAGTCGTACATTTTGTTTTTCCAAAGCGCAAGGCATATCTAAGGACCAATTGCTGGAGTGGAGTTTATTATAGCTTTTTTGAACAATTATTAGAGTGATTGGATTATTCTAAGCACTTTTTTTCACTTTACTCTTTGTTCTGCTAAGTAACAGTGCCATACTAAAGTTTCTGGCTGGGCTTTTTGGCACTTGTGTCATTCACATTTGACTGTAAAATAGTAGTAGTACAGTGTATTTGTAACATGCATTGTCTTCTCCTGCTGCTCGTGCCTGCATATTTAGTTGCCCATTGCATATCAACATGTTTGAGCACTGCAATGGTAGTGTGGGAGCACTTGCTGCTAAAACTAATACCACATCAATTTACCTTGTCAGGGTATGTTTATGTTTGCACTCATAAAAGCATGAAGTAACTTGTGAGAAGACTTTTTACCAATTTATCATGCACTGTTTTTTTTGCAGACCTGCAGGAGAAAATGTTACAGCAACAGTGGATGCTATTCATTTCAAGCCACCTCGTGCAAAGGTGAGAACGTGCCTGCCAATTTATTTGGAAAGACCAAAATTTTCGTTAGAAGTTGGGTTGGGACCAGTGCATCTTTTGGCTTGCTCTGTAAACTTAAAAAATGTAACTCAGTGTAGCTTGGTAATTACAGCAGACACTTGCTTACTACGCAAACCTTAAATTACAGAGTGCCTTCTGTTCAAACTTGAGTTGCTCCTGAATTACAGTAATAATAGGGGTATACCTTCAGCAGTAGCTGTTGTTACCTTAATTTCTTATGCACTCTAAATGTCATTGTTTCCCCATACTGACCACATCTGAAACACATGCCCACTTAGGCTTGTTATGCATGTGTCCTCACTCTATTGCACATATGTTAAGATATGTAAATCACAGTTTACACAAGCACATGAATAATTCTTTTTGGTTCATTTTACTGTAGATTATAACAGATTACCGTATTTACTCGATTGTAACGCGAGTTTTTTTCCAGATTTTTGCTACCTGAGGTCGATCCTCGCGTTACAATCGAATACTGAAATTCCAGTTGTCTAAAAGGTGCAATGGATGCACCCAATTCTAATCAACAAGTGAAATGTGCGAGGGACGCGTGCTTTCACGGAGAGCGAACGCACGGCGGAGAGCAAGTCTTCCGTCATGTGAAAGGTCGTGGGGGGATGGGAGGGAGTGAGCGAAGGCGACGTTTAGCTGCGGCACCAAATGCATATCTTGCAACCGGACGTAAGGTGAACTGGTGACTCAAACTCCCATGCGAAAGGAGGAAAGCCGGAAGGCAGCGCAGGAGGGAGGGGCGCGGCTTCTACCCTGCCACCAACTGATGTACTTGTACTTTGCGTGGATGCGGGCTGTCACGCGCATCATATCTTGAAAGCGATCTCCACACGGCTCTTACTTTTGTACGCGCTGTGCTTTTGCCACTCAGTTTCCGTTCAAGCGATAGACTGCACAAACCTTCGCTCGCTGCTGCTGGCACGCTTGCTCACGCCAGCGTTTTGACAGCGGTTGTGCGCGGTCATCGAGTGTGATCTATTCATGTTTGCTTGTGCGCGCTGAGACCATGCTTGTTAATTCAGTTAGTAAGGGAATGTGTCCAAGTTTATACAGCTGATATAACTACTGTCCTTACTCTGTATAGCTCTGTACTTATTTGCTATCGCACTTGATGCTTCGCCTTTCGGGTGAAACTGCTACTTTTTCATGCATCCGGTGGTCTCGATTTACTTTAGCTGCTTTCTTTTCTTTTTTTTTTTTGCTAGACGCAACAAAAAGCCACCCCTCGCATTACTTTCGCAGTTTTATTTTTTATTGATGAATGCAATGAAAAGTCACCCCTCGTTACAATCGCGGTCGCGTTACAATCGAGTAAATACTGTATTTTATTTCGAAGAATAACTTTATAGCCAAGGCTCATATGCATGGACTGAGTGAAGCTATTTTTACACCAATCTCAATGTTGAGCACTTGTTCAAGGAATAGCAGTAGTGCTTTTCAACATTACCTCAGCATAGCATCAGTGTGCTCACCGCTTGCGCTTATTTGCTGAAAACTTGTTGGTTTCATGCGCTGTACGAAAAGCGTTGAGTTGCACAATGTGATGGTGATTACTTTTACCTGCTATTGTATTACAGTGGAATCGCGATATGATCTTCACGGGAATCGGAAAATAAAGCGTATCATCCCAAAATCATTTTATCCAACGTATGATCCAATTAAATTGTATTATTGGGAAAAGAAAAAGAATCGTATTATCCCGAAAATCATATTATGTAGAATATGCTTAACTACAAAACATACTTTAATAATTCAATTTGTTCCTTTGTTATCAGGGACAGTCTAATGAGCCCCCAAATCTAATGTGGAACTATTTTTTAGGAGTTGATAGTGAAATAAAATGTTCACCCAAGCTTAATGCACGCTAAATTTTACAGCAAAAATGCATCATGCCTGTGATTTTGGCAATCTGAAAAAAATGAGACTGGAAGAATTTACCTTCACAGAATTGAAATTTATTTACACTTGACGTTCATTGTCATCACTCTTGGACAGCTCTTTATCCTTCTGCATTTCTTCAATGACTCCGCAGCCATTGTGAACGAGGTGATGATCCACTCGTGGAGTTAGCACTTCGCCAGTTCATCATGCATTGCAAGGCTCCAACGCTTCAAAAACAGTTGACACAGCTCTGTTGTTGCTAGCTTAGCTCGTAAAATAACTTCTCTTTTGAATAAGTTACAAAAGAGGTGCATCGTGACTGCTGACTTGTGCGAAAACTCCTTCTGTTGCCATCTGGGATGATAATAGGGGCGATACAGATTTGTAACAGTAGGCTAATGCCAACGCTGTGAAATTGGTTTTGGTTTTGCATGATAGTAACGTGCAGGCAATTTTTAACCCATTTTGGATGAATATGGTATGGTATAGAATTGGATAAATATGGTAATCATTCATTGGTGAGCTGCCATGTTTACTTGAAATTCTGCCGAGGGCAGGCTGAATATTGGCCGCACTTCATGACACCAAGACTGACTCCAGTGTGTGCATGCTGACCAGTGAAATTAAAATTATGTGGCAATTGTCAATTTCACGATCCTAAATAATAAATATTTTGGCCCATATGGCTGCTGGCCTGGATCTCCTGTCGAGATTGAATTACCAGAATTCTACTGTACTTGATTTCACGTGGCCTTAGATGCAAAATTGATGCTTTGGGGAAGGGCTTCTGCAAGACAAGTACACAGTAGCAGGAAGAAACGACAGCTAGCAGGCTAGATTGGTTTGGAGTGCTGTCCTTTATGCCACGAAAGACCAGGGCCCATATTCAGAAAACTTCTTTTGCATAAGTTCAGTCTGTTTCACCATTACCTCTACAACAGACTTTTTATCGGGACAATTGTTCTGAGTGGCTGGGAGGCAAATACAGGTCAATAAATGATTCACTGTTCTGAAAGAAAAGTCCTGTGAATACTGGTCCAGCATGTTTTGTGTCAAAAATTGGTGGATAAGCTTTCTTCTGGGATTCCATGGACATCCAACATCAACATGTATTTTTAAACACTGTTTTCGATTTCGGCTTGTGAAGCAATTTCACACTTTGCTTTAAAACAGCGTTACCCACCATTTACTCAACACCCCACATGGTGCCTTGGAAAATTTCTACATTACTCAACTTGGCCTTCGCCTTGGCCCTACGTTTGACTCTACACACCAATTTCTCTTTAAAATACTTAACTACGCAACTTAAAATAAAAAGGAAGGCTAACAAATAACAACTTAACCAAAACCATAAAAAATTTGAAACAATCTATGTTTTGTTATTAAGGTTCCTACAACTTATCACAAGCTTGCAGAAGCTGCATTAGCTTTTGTGTGTGCTAGTGAAGAAACTAACTTCAGAAGCTGCCATATTATCTGAGGTTATGTTGAAAGCATACTGCTGCATTATAATGGCAGATATTGGAAATACACATGACTATTTTCTACCTATGGTAACCAACCATGAGGCTGGATAAATGATTATTAGTTGTTTATTTCTAAAATCATACTGTCTTGCACGCTGTAACAAACAAATCATGTAAGCATAAATATTTCCAGTGCTCATGCTGATTCAGTTCCAACCATTCACAGCAAAAGATCATGTTTCCCTCCGGTTCCTAGTCATAATGACACAGTTGACATTTTCAACGTGGGTTTCTCGTTGTTTCTAAAGTAAGAAGTCAGCGTCATTCAATTTCGGTCTACCCTCCCTGGATTAGGCAACAAATGAGTATAGTGCTTTAGAAGTGTAGGCAGTACTAGCAGCTCTGGTTTGACCTCCAAGCTATATAGGAACAGTTTCTGGTGCTAAAAACTTAATTTCGCAGAGGAAAAAAAAAAAGGAGGGGGGGATTCAGAGGCCTGCAGTCTTTTCTTGATCTTGATGCCAGTGGTCTAGACCGATGAAACAGCTGGAATTTGGAAGTTGTACACCTCAGTTTGTTTGCCAGCTTCAGCATGTGAGTACTCTACAGTGCTTGCAGACTTTGCCCTTGTTAACATCTTTTATTTAATAGCAGTAAAACTGTGTCCACATAATCAATGTCACTAATTTCTATGGCGATTGTTTGGACAAAGTTCTGCAAGAGGACCATGTGTTCCTATTATCATGCGAATTGATGGATAGATTAAGCAAGAACATTGTTTTAGTTATATCACATCCTTAGTTTCAGCCGGTACCACTGGCCTGATTTTGTGCATTTTCTAAAGGTTTCCAGGCCTTTGTTCTGAGGTCTTTCTAAAATGCAAGGAAAGGGCAGGAAAAGCCTACATTTCGTCTAAAAATTCTCAGATGGCCCCCTGTGGCTTTACCAAACAGCTGAAAAAGCCCTACATGTAGGGCAATTGCCCCATTGTTGGCAACACAACCTTAAAGTGGCTGGCTGCTTTTTTCTTTCTGCACTTTCTTTGCTTTAAGTTTTAACACCTGTCATCTTGACTCTCTCAAACTTACAGATAGTGCTTGTAAAGTGCACGGTCTGCAGCCTGCCATTGTGCAGCTTGCGAAAGATTTTGGCAGACTATCTTGTTGCAGATGTAAAATGGGGAAACATTTGTAAGTGGAGTAAAATTCAGAGTTGGTGAGAGTCATTCTGCACCATTGCTTTTGACTCTGTCCTCTTTGTAGTCTTTGCAGTTGTCTTCATAGTCAGTTACGAACTGTGCTGCACCTGCACTGCTAGCTCCTGTTAGTGTTGGTGCAGTCATGGTTTTGGAAGTTGGAGCACTGCTCTGGAAACGAGGTTGTGGTTTCAAAAGAAATTCAGCACAGTGTTATGGGTGTTATCATAAGTGTTACAGTGCAGTCCACTTATGACAATACCACATATAACGATGAGTCAAGTTAACAGTATGAACTTATGCATTAGGGCTGTGAGAAAAAAAGACATATATAATGTTCAGTTATTCACTGCATATTGGATATAACGATTGAAATTTTGCTTCTGGGCGACGTTTTTCATGCAGAATAATGGTGAAATTTGCGCTCCTGAGTTGCTGTTAACTGGTGCGGGGCGAAAAGTTTGCCTACGCGAGTTCGTATCTGCCGCCATTACTGCGCGGCGCATCCCGCTCGCGCGCCGATTGCAAAAACCATGGAGAGCATCGTAAATTGGCACAGCGTGCACAAGATGGCGCCAGCTACTTCGCGTCGCCGGCGGTTGTGCGAGCGTCCATAGAAGAGGAGGTGAGCAAAAAACATATAAGCTCTCTCTCTCTCAGGGAGCGCGGAAATGCGCCGCGGAAGTGCAGCGAGACGTGCGCCGACAAAGCACAAAGCCGAGACGAAACTGCAAATTTTGCGAGACTCGAAGAAGTACGAGCTCGCGCATTCGATGGTATCGACGATTATGAAAACCGGGAGCGCCACGATCATGAAGGCTAGAAGCAGTGGCCATGCCGATCAACGGAAAAGGCGGGCTTTGTGCACCAGAACAAAACCCCCCTGGGCGAAACCGACACGGTGGAAGCCGCTGACATTACCGAACTCTGGGAGCATGTCACTACCGACGCTGAAATAGGGTTTGCTTCGATGGAGGAGTTTCTGAGTGCAGATAGTGCTGCCTCGTTCTGCGAAGAGATCTCCGACGGGGCGATCGTTGTCGCGACAGACGGCGGTGTTGTGTGATGGAGGCGACGACACCAGCAGCAGTGACAACGATATTGACAATGGCCCGTCTTTGACACCGATCCCGATGTTCAACCAAAGTGCGATGTCGTCGATCGAGTCGCTCATTGATTTAATGCATGCTAAATTATAGCCGCCAGTGTTCGCGCAGCAGCTGGACGCGATGCACACGGTGTTGTGAATTCGAAACTTCTGCGAAAGCAAGTGC
Source organism: Dermacentor silvarum (assembly GCF_013339745.2). Classification (NCBI taxonomy): domain Eukaryota; kingdom Metazoa; phylum Arthropoda; class Arachnida; order Ixodida; family Ixodidae; genus Dermacentor; species Dermacentor silvarum. The sequence continues at coordinate 47,928,674 of NC_051154.1, read as the reverse complement.
ACATTTCTATTTCAGCGTGCCGAACGATTGAGGCGCTATTTAGAGGTATAAATAAACGTTTTATTCTTCACAGCCTACTTTTTATAGCGTCGATATCTTAATATCTTATCGTAAGTGGCAAATTTGGTTTCGGGACTACAAAGGTATATTCAGCAGATTTTAAAATTGTTAAAATTTTTATGGCAGTCCAGATATAGCGATGATCAGTTACAACGATGGGATTTTTCGTATTTCTTGATATCGTTATAAGTGGACTGCACTGTATAAGGCTTATGATAATTCAAATAACCGTGATTCTATTAGTATTGCGTGGGATAGCAGACAACCAGAATATTTCCTCAAATTACGCCTGTGCTTCTCCAAAACGAAACGGTACAGCTGTGGGTTCATATTGTGGCTAGTGTTAGTGGAGACTGACTGCTATGTAGCTAACGGGGGTTTTGTTAGTTTCATCTTCAAAATGTCAGAAGGCGCCGTAGCAGTCCAATCTTGTGCTATTGCTTGACCTAATGCTTGGCCCTATGCTTCAATTCCTTAGCAGGCCCTTGAACCAGGGATTGTCTTTTGTCAACGACTTATTAATTGCATAACCTCATACTTGCCGCTTGGCCCTTAGATGACAACATGCATATGACAGAAAACGCACACTATTCCTGGAGGCCTGCTGTCGGGGCCGGTAGACTAAATGAACTCACTTGACCTAGTTACCCATTGTTGTGAAAGAGGTTCTTCTCTTTTTTAATGCAGAAACTCTACATAATATATTTTATCCATCCTGTTTATTTAGTTCCGGTTTCACTTAGGATGTTGTAAATACATGGCGAGGAGTACATTTATGCATTTTAAACACATTTGTTAAAGCTTCAACCTTTTGTGTTTCATGTTCCTTTACTGGGCTCTAATAAATCTTAGTGTTGGTATCAGCTTGGTTACGTTATAACTGTCAGGCATTTTTTGAAAGGCAGTTGTATTCTTAATAAACCTACCATAAAAGCTGCACTGCCATCTTCAGATCCTTTGTTTCATTAAGCTTCTCTGTATTTTAATTTTTGCTGCTTCAGACATGACCTTTTTCCCATGAACCTGGTCTAAATACCAATTTTTCCAACCAAAAACTAAAGCTTTCCTGCTTTAACCCTTTCCCTACGCGATTTTTGGCCAAAAATAATACAAAAATACCGATTTTTTTTTATTTGCCTAAATAATTCTACGTATCTTGAAACAACTAAAATATATCCCTAAAGGCACCTTATTTGTAAGATATGAGTAAAATATTTTTTTGAATATATGGGGAGAGGGTTGGCTTCACTGCACTGCACAGTGGATATTGTCCGACTTTCTGTAGTAATACCGCGCAGTTTCCATCCTCTGTCACGGGTACCTTTATGCCAGGCGCGGCCATGAAAACAAACCTAGTAGGCGGCGATGGGGGGTTCTTTACATCTATCGGCATCCACTGCCTACACGTTGAGACGCTGTGGTCGTCAGAATCCGATGATCCCGAGAAGATATGCTGCTCAGTATCGTCACTGCCACTCTTGGAGGAGAACCAAACTTCTTCTTCACTGTCCGAGTCTGGCAAAATGTCCGCATACAAACGTTCCCCCTCTCCCCCCCCCCTCTTTCTTTTTTTTTTTTTCAGAGCAGAGCCGTTGTAGGCATGCGCACGCACAAAGGAGGACACCATATTTAAATCCCAGTTGCCAGCATCGAAACGTTTTTCGGTCAAGATGCAGGCTTTGAGCACGTTTTAATTTTTTACTGCGCCATCGGTTGAAGCCAAAGGAAACTAAGCAAAATTTCCCAGGGTAGCTTGAAGGCAGCAGTGCATCAAATTCATTGATCCATGCAAAAAAACACGTAACACATTTGTGATGAAACATCACCACTGTATGGTCATGCTAATTGTAGGAGTGGACTCAACTGAAATTACAGCTGAAGTCTAATGTGGTTAACATGCTATTAGTTCAAGACAAAGCCGTTTTTTTTTTAAATTGCGGTAAATATTACTTGGACACTCCAGGCAAATTGGTTCCACATATATTTAGGCATATGTTTGCTATATGCTTATGCATGCCGTATATATGCCAGGTAGATGCTAAACTATTTAATCATCAAAGATGCACAGACCAGGTTTTACGTTCTTGACTGAACTAGGTATTCCTCAGCATTTTTGAGAATGGCAGCCCGCACACTAATGTCATGAAACAACATTCACAGCGCATGGCTTTTATCTTAACTCTTTCCCTACCATGGGGAAAATAGGTGTTTTTTGTAGGTTGCGCTAGATATTTTTTTCTGAAGGAACTACTGCACTCAATATTTTATGTCATACATAAACAAAAAGCAAGAGGGATGCACTTTTCACGCATAGAAGTTTTATTAATGAGATGTATGTCATTGAAAATATATATAAATTGCCAAAATTAGATTGTGGGATAAAATTGAATAAAGTTTGTAAAGACACACTTGTATCTACTAAGAAAAAAAAGTTACGATAATTATGAGATATACAGAATGTATTGCCTTCTAATAAGCACTATCTCCGAAAAAATAAAGGACTTTCATTGAACAGGTTTTCTGCTACAAAAATTTAACTGCAAGCACTACAGTTGGATGTGCCTCGCGTATGTAGCATCTGCGTTAGTCAGACCCGCGCTTAGTTAGAACACCATCCGAGGAGTTAAGCGCAATACTAAAACTTGCTATCACTGTCAGTGCTTCACCCTTCAGGCGAAACTGCCATCCTTTCTTTTTTTTTTTTTTTTTTCCTTAATGCATCAACTCTGTCAGCATCGTCTTATACTGTGCCTTACAAACATTCAGTGCTTATGAACTGTCAATGGGGTTAACGTTTTTGTCTCCTTATCTTGTGTGCAGTTTGGCGAAAAGCATGAAACCTACCTATCACAGCCCCACCTGTTTGATGAACTGAAAAAGTGGGCTTCGGAAAAGTGCATTCCATTAGTGCGTGAAATCACCTTTGAGAATGCTGAGGTGAGTTGGGAGGCATTCAGTTTCACTTTTTGTTTGGTACGAGTACTAGAGCCTATACATGTCTTCCCTTCGGATGGTATGCAGGAGCTGACAGAAGAAGGCCTGCCATTCCTCATCTTGTTCCACCACCCTGATGACAAAGAGAGTGTTGAAGAATTCACAAAAGTTGTCCACGAACAACTCCAAAATGAGAAACGTATGAAGACTTCTCAATGTCATTTTTATACCATTCTTAGTGTTTGTTGTTCATTTGGTGTAGGCTCTGAAAGCTGTGTTGGTTTATACAGCCAAATCCACTTACAACAGTATTGAAACCCCAAAGAAATGTCATTCCCATGCACTGTGGGGAATCTGTGTAAGCGAAGCTTTCTGTAATGTTTGTGTTAATTGACGGTAATTGGCAGTGATGGCAAATGTTTTAAGTTATTGAGCGCTTGGTGCAATTCAAGAGTGGTGAGGTGATATTCCCCTTGCATGCAACACTTGTTTGTCCACGTAGTACACGAAACACACAGTGAAATATGTTTCAGAATAGTGGCTAGGCAGGCTTGTTGGTAAGTACACATACTTCAACAAACGGCGCAAGAACGGGACACAGAAAAGGGGCACACGACACAGCGCCTGTGTCGTGTTCCCCTTTTCTGTGTCCCATTTTTGCGCTGTTCGCTGAAGAAATATGTTTGCTTGAGTTATTGTTGTGGGCCATTGTTCATAGCCTGTGAGGTCAGCTAGCACTGCCATTGCTTCACATGGCACATCGCATTGTGGCAGAAATGTTAAATTTTAAGTTATGGGGCTTTACATGTCACAACCGCAATCTGGTAAGACAGGCGGTAGTGGGGGACTCTTGATTAATGTTGATTTGCTGGCCAGCCGCTGGCATAGTGTCTTCTTGACGCTGTGGTGCTTTACTACGGCTTTGCGTCTGCACGCTCTGCATCAGTTCCCTGCAGGACAAATTTGCTCTACGGTTATTTTTCAAAATAGCAGACACGTACCATACCGTGAATTAACATTTATCTACTTAATTCTGAACTGTTGTCACATTTGTAGTAGCCTTTCCTTTATTGAAGATACCCCAAACGATGCATGCTTTCTGACGTCACATTCGGGTCTACCCATTCTCTACTCCCTCTCCGGACTGTTGCGCATGAGCACAAAGGCAACCGCTGCAGCTTCTGCAATGCTTTTGCGGGGATAGGGCATTGTGGCCACGGTCCCCTGAAATGAGGCATGCTTTTTGACATCACGGATGTCTTCCACACTCCTACCATGTGCTCTCAACCACCTCCAAATGTGGCATGCAAGACTGCAACAGCAGCAAGCAGCGGCAGTGGAAAAGTCGTAGAAAGAGGCACATGCTTTAAAAAGCTAGGACCAACTTTTTTGCTTTTACAGCGCATAGAGCTGGTGAAAGCTACCATGACATCACAGTAAAGAATCTGTTCACTTCCTTCGAAATGACAGGAAGCCAAGCTTACACCGACAACACAGGCTATACATGTGCACCTATGATGTAGATAAACAATGTAGGTCGCATTACCCCACCAGGAGCTGTATTCTCGGTCGTTCACTTTAGTGATACGATCATTGTCGTGAGGTTTTGTATGACTAGCGCCGGACGCATCATCGTCTGCAAGTGACAGCGTTCCTGGCGCTACGAAGGAGGCATGCTTGGCACTATAACAGGAATGCAGTTGCCCATAGATGCTGGCATATCTGGTGCTAGTCATGCGAAGTCTCACAAAAGTGATTTTATCACTGGAAGTGAATGACCAAGAAAACAGCTTCTGAATACAGAGTGTGGCTGAGCCAGCTGAGTTGTTGGACAGGAGGGTGTAAATGGGGAGTTTTCTTTTCCCACTTCTCTTTTAGTACCATGCAGAGTCGGTTACTGCTGTCAAGGATGGACGGTTGGCAGACAGAATTATGCCACATATATGAACTGTAGTGATGTATAGTAGTGATGGTTTTTATGTGTCATTGACACCTCATGCTTGTCTTTTGAGGCACTATGCCTGCTTGTATACTGAGAGCTGTAGTGCAGACACTGGCTTTTGTGGTTCTGATTATTTTACCCACAAGGGCTATTGCATTCTGCTACTTATTACTATTAAGGTACAGGTTTGATTCACAGTCATAGTGGCCAGATTCTGATGGCAGCAGAGTAAATCAACCCTAGTGCAATGCAATATTGTTTCAGGTTAAAGAACCCATGGTGGACCGAATCAATACAGAGTTCATTTACTACAGTGTCCCTTACAGTCAAGTTGTGACTTTCGGGGCATAAAACCCAATGAATTCTTATTTCTTTCAGTTTCGGATATTCAGTGTCGTTGTGCTGATGTTTCTCAGGCTGTCACTGTGGGTGACATTACAGCTTCGCAGTTTGCACACCGAAATTTACCTTCAGCCATGAATAGTCATTTTATCTGCTAGTAACTCAAAATTTTACACCAAGCAAGCACCGAGAGAACTCCAAGACAGTAAATCACCAGTTTAACATGACTAAGTTTTCACCTTGGTATCTCGTAAAGGAGTACTAAAGGCAAATAATTCGTTAATGTGAATTGTTAAAATACCTTTCCAGAAACTTCGCAGCGTTTGTATTGTGTCTAAGAAACAACTTAGTTGCAGAGAAAATAGTGGCTGGTGAAAATCACATTCCTCTGCTGCAGTGGACCTTTTTAGAAATGCCAGCACAACCTGGTACGCCTAAGGAATCATGGGAAGTTTGAGGGTCTGTTTCCGGTTTTTGTGCTTCCGGTAAAACGGGTTCTTGATCACCGAGCCACTGGCAGGGTTGGGGACTGTCACCCATGCTGCGCCGGCGGGCAAAAAAAGAAAAAATGGAAATCACTCGCTACGATCCAGCGTCTGATCCTGCAAGCGGCTCTGTATCATGTATGCTTCGGCTTGTGGCAGACGACGATTCGGGGCACATGGGATAAGTGCATGAACAAGCAAGTGATGCGTATACTCCACCCAAATCCAAAGCCCCATAGCAAGTGCGTTCAGAAGACTTCATATCCTCCTCAAAGAGTACAAAACAAACATCTTTGCAAGACTGGTTTGTTTTACATAAACGTTGTCAACAAATGCAAACTTACATGAGTAACAAGCACTTCACAATGATGTGCCGTCCACTGACAGCCGTCGATAGGGCCAGTAGGCCTAGCTCGCTGGACGCTGCAGCCGCCGCCGACAACACTCGCTATCTAGGTTGTGATAGATAATTTTTGTCAACACAATTAACGTTTGTACAATTATGTCGCTCGTAAATAAATACAGCTAGTTTTCTTGACACCGTCAGTGTGAAGAGCAGACGTACACGCCAAGCGAGTTGCCTCGCTGAGACGAGCTGTGTGATGCTGCCTGCCTGCGAAATGCCCTCGCATCGTGGTTCCTGATCGCGCAAGTGGTTATATCAGTATTGGTGTTGTATTAGTATTGTTCCTGCGCTACGAAGTTACATCATAGAATACCAACTATATATAACATTGAGCATTTAAAGCTGCTTTGCAAAATAGATGCTTTCGACATAAGTTATTCTGTTAGTTGCTATTTCGTGTCAGAAACAAATTGTAGTAGATTTTTATGCCACTGTGAGCGGCTATAGAGGCAAATGCCACGAACGGGATGATTGGACAGGCGAGGAACTGGTCCGTCTGCACCGCCGCCTCTGTGGCAGGCATTGTCGCACACAATCCGCGCTGTGATTCACTGCGGGCGTCCTATTACTGCAGCTGTCGTACAACAATATTCATACAGGTTGTAGGGGATCGAATACAACACCCCGTGCTGTTGGGAGTGGTTGGGAATCGCTGGTGTGTGGCTGTTGGTAAAAAATAGACGCCAGATCATACTGTGTGTCCCCTACTTTTACGCTCGCAATGCCTTTTTAATGGCAGCAGCTAGTTACATGTAAAGCCAAGGCTTTTTAAGTCCGTAAGCTACTGTTTCACCCAATAACCAAAAAAAAAATTACGCTAAGACATAACGATGCAATGCAACCCGTTACATCGAAGTTGAAGGCCTGAAAGGAGTGTGAAAACAACTTGTCAGCACAAAAAATTGCTTTAAGTCGCAGTTTAGTCAACCAGAGAACTGTAGTCCGAACATTCTAGAAAAAAGCAACTGGTTCATTATAATATATTCTTCTCAGAGCGCCTCGGAAGAACTGTCACCGAAACGAAAATTACATGGCCACTGCGGTGATATGATGACATTATGCAAACACGCGAAAACTCTGAGCTCACGTGCTATGAAATGTTTTCTGTACCACAGCCATTAAAACAGAAAACTTGTCTTATAACTACGTGCAGTGGAAATGCGCATATCACAGTGAGATAGTGTGAAAACATGCGCTTTATTTACATGCACCTACAAGCTGGCCGCTGTGCCGTGATGCATTTTTGAAGAACGACATAAAAAAAAAAAGAAGAAAGAAAAGCTACACAGTAAAACTTTACACATGTTCCAACCGCGGGCATCCAAGCTTTATGCATGTGTCACCTCATATGCCATTACTACTGACCTAGCGGTTAAGACAGGTGAAAAAGTGGTCCAGCTGCGGCACCTGCACGGCAGACCACGTGATAAGCAGATGACTGAGCATTGTCCCTATATATTCCCATAATGCGTCACTACGGCCGCTTGGTGGCGTGTGCTTTTTTCCAAAAAGGTCTATTCGAATCGCCTGTGACGAGCAAGGCAGTGTGACGTAGCATAGGTCATCACCACTGTTTGCCGCCATCAGTGAGTAAAACTGTGGCCACAAAATGGCACTATGATTTCATCCATAAAATGCAGAAGGACAGCTGGGAACTGAGCCAAGACAGTGTGGTTAGCTGCATTAACAAGATCAAAACAAAGTGTGCACCTATCGTTAACACAACCTGTCAATCATCTTCACAGGCTCGTTGCCTTGGACCTTGTTGACTCCCCCGATAACAATCCTTTGACTTGTGGTGCTGGACTCCATTTCAGTGATTCAGGCTCATGATATGGACGCAACATTTTCTGCTGCCAGCAATCAGAATGAGCTTCGTGAGCAAGCAGAATCAGCACAGCACTACGCAATAATGAAACTACCAAACATGTGGGCGCAGGCAGGGTGGGGTCAAGTGAAAACAAAACTTTTCAACCACCCGCAGCGCCGTCAGTGGCAATGTCAATGAGTTCTCCTATTTGAAAATTGAATACAAGTGGACAAGTAGCATTTTCTTCCGTGTTAAAATGCAATGCAGTTATCTTTTTATTATCTGTGGTTGACTGCTGGCGACAAAATCGTAACGAGGCTGTGTGACATCATCGGGCTAGTGCTGGAACGTCCCTGTCGAGTCTCAAATTCTATTTTACACTCGTCTCATTTCCTCGCTTACTCTGTCTTTGGTAACATCTTCTTTACCTAATTTTCTTGCTCTGTCCTGGGTAATATTACAGTTGAAATTGAGTTAACGAAGTCATGACCACGCTCGAATTATTTCGTAACTGGTATTTGTAAATTGTAAAGAGAGTTATCATCATCATCAGGCCTATAATGTCCACTGCAGGACATAGAGGGTTAGAGGGTCAAATGTATAGACAAACTAAAGTTGATATTGTATGAAAAATTCAACATGGTTTACTTTGCATTAAAAAAAAAAGTACCATGTAGAAAGTTGTGAAAGTCATAGTTGGAGTCATTAAACAGCATCTTATATTAGTAGTTTAGCTGTGTGAGCTTTGCAGGAACAAATTATGTCCAGTGCTCTTGTTATGGTTCACATTAAGCAGGTTAAATGTCAGTGACAGCTGTGATAGTGGAAGAACTACAGTATTAATTGCATTTTAAACGTTTTGACCTGTGGAAGAATGTTTACTATTATGCACATCTTTTCAAAAAAAGCTTAATGAACGTCATGGTGTTTAAGACAAGACTGGCAGACATTTTCTGGCTGTGCTGTAATAAGCTGAAGGCAGCAGGAGTCTCTGGTGCCATGCAAAAGTCCATACCATTGTTTTTTCTACACAGGCCCGTGTCGTTTTGCGCTGGTTTGACTTGTGCTTGCTTCAGTGCTGCTTGTATTGCAATTACAGATGCAATCAACCCCCTCATTGCGGATGGAGTCAAGTTTGCCCACCCTTTGCAGCACTTGGGCAAAACAGTTAAGGACCTGCCACTCATTGCCATTGACAGCTTCAGGCACATGTATCGCTTTCCAGACTTCGCTCACCTGAAGTAAGTAGCTGCTTCATATTCTCCGTGCCTCTGCCCTTTCAGGGTAGCTAAATATGCATCAAGAAAGAACCTATTTCTTTGTTGCACCATAATTAGAGTAGGTCGAATATCAACTTTTTCAAATATGAATTGAATATGAATTGTAATTGTCTAATATGGAATGGAATGTTGGGGGGGGGGGGGGGGGGGGGATAATCAAAATGCAGATGCATACATTAAATAAACAAACCTATTTTGGTATAACTGGATATCACATCTGTATTGACTAGTGCAAAAGAGACAGTAACTATCATGGATAAAGAACCAGTTGCAAACGTAAAATAATTGTCATTAAAAAACGGCACGAATGGCCTCTCAACAACTTTAGAGCCTGGTTGCAAACAAGCCTTCCAAGAATGAATGACTGCTGTAGGACTAGCTTTCCAAAACATTAAAGAAATGGTTGTCACAAGCATATAAGAAGTTCATCAGACCCGCACGGTGACACACACTGATAAAACATCCTTTCTGAGCATCACAATGAAGTGAGTACAGTGCCTCTCAAGGTATATATTTTCAGAAGAAAATTTCGAAAGGCACCTAATATAACAGAGATATAAATACGGCAATGTTTACTTTCCCTGCGAGCCCATTGGTGCCTCTCGTGCACCTTCAGCAATGGCCTGCCTATTGCTCCTTTCTTTCTTTTCTTTCTTTTCTTGGTGCGCTTATGGTAACGCTTCAAGACTGGTGCCTGACAGAGGCTTCCGAGAACAACTAAGGAGCAGCGACAGGATGTTGAGGACACATTAAACAGACACTAAATAAAGAGGAAATATCATTTGAACTGTATTAGTAAATTATGCATTTTTAATGTGAAAAAAGCCACTGTTACCCTGAGAGAAGGCTCAGTAAGCCAGAAAAGAGGCAAAAATGGTAGACTGGTAGCTACACGGCCTTCAAGTTCCTGCATCAGCCAATTGAGGCATGGATTTTGATGCTGTCTACTCGGGCCTTATTAATTTTCTAACGGTAAAGATTGACTGCATCATATTCTGAAGGGGCCAAAGAATAAGCGAATTTTGGGAACATTTATGAAGCCAAATATGATTAGATAGTTCAAAATTCGCGGTGTGACACTCGCATACCAGTGTTGGATTTCAGCGCAAAAAAAAATGTAAATTTTGCTTTAATTTTTTTCTTCTAATAATCACGTAGTATTGCCGCGAAATTAATGATAATATGGTTTTGAAAGGATACAAATTTATATGTCTAAAGTGGTTTGTTTTTCTCTAATGTCCTTTTAACAGCCACTACTTCCTCGCCCCCTGTAATATCGTAACAGTTTGCTTGCACGTACCCAATAGCTCGCGTCTCTGGACCATCACACTTCACTTACTGACATCACCGACATTGCCTAAGGCAGAAAAAAAAAGAAATGGGGGTTTGGAAAGCTGGAGGGGAGAGAGCGATCTTGCATGTGAGATTTTGGGCTCCTTGTTGCATGCAGCAGAATAATATTTGGCTTACATGTCCATGGCAGCATTGTGTAAAGGGAATGTTTTCTTAGTGTTTAAGAGTACCCCTTTAAGCCCAGGGTACAGTTGCATTATGTGCCACTAGCTTGTTTCGCAATTGTAACATTGCTTTTCTATCAAAAGCTTCCCTCTTAATAGCTTTGTTAATCATGCAAATACTACAGTAATAAAATATGCAGATTCCATCCAGGTTTCCGTGTCTGCTCCTTTAAGCCAAAGAAGTAGAACAGCATGTGTGACAGCATGTTTGACACAGCATGTGTGTTGCACAAAATGCAGTGATGATAGTATCAATCCAGCAGTTTTCAAGCTCCGTGTAATTTTTGTTGTGATAAGGTTCTTCTGGGCTTATAGCAGCTGTGGTATGATCAAAAGCAGCGCAGTGTAACCTTGACCATTTGGTGAGATATACGTTTATGACTTTGCTGCTATGATGTGTTAATGTATTCTGTACTTTTCATTTCGTTTTGCATAGTTCGTCTAAAAGATACTTTTTATCATACTTCCAAATGCTATGAAACAATCTTTCATGCCACACCACTTTTATATGGCTTATAAGTTAACCATGTACATCACACAGATGTGCCCTTGGTATGTAGCTGCCATGGTAATGTACAGTCAACCACAAAAGTTTATGGGCCGCGGGATCTCGGGAAAACATTCAATTTCCAAGCAGCCTGTAACGGTAGTCAGTAAAACCGAACATCACAACGTTGTTCACATATACTGGTAGAGGATGTAAATACGAATACTAGGTTGCGTTGTGAGGCTGCGCAGATATTCAGCTTTTTCTCAGATCTCGTGTTCCATAACATTTTTTGGTTGACTGTATGGTTGATACAGGCAGCAAACATGTTTTTGTTGCATCCTGCCTCTGTTTATTGCACATGTGCATTTTACTGGAAACCTAGTATGCTTGCTCTTCTTGGTTTGCAAATGGTGTCCTTAATTTGAAAATGTGGTTTTGAAAGGTTAACATAAAAGTTTGTGGCACAGCTGTTAAAAAAGCTAGGTATGCTTGCTTGTTTTTTGCATTGTAGATGGCTGTAGTAGTGCCAGCCTTTCACTTAGTGCAGTGTATTTACACTTTTCATGTGTATGTTGGCCACTTTCAGAATTCCTGGAAAGCTCAAGGCATTTGTAGATGATCTGTATTCTGGGAAACTTCATCGAGAATTCCATTATGGCCCAGATCCCACGGTAGGAGGGGCCGAAACTGAAGCTCAGGTATGCTTCAGAGTAGACAATCAGGAGCTGTGTTAAATAAGGATAGCCTAAGGATGATGTTACTGGCTTAACCTTCTTACGTAAAACATATCAACCAGCTATTTTGCTCCCGTGAGACAAACCAGGACTTCTAAACAAACTTTAAAAGCTGAAGGAATCATTCGTGTTTCTAGTGTCTTCGATAAATGTGTGCACGGTAAGTAACATGTGTATTTAATGTGCTAGCATAATTGTCAGTCTGCCATCTGCAGCTTGAAGTTGGCATTCTCCCTCTATACCACATGCTCCAAAGCACACTTTTGGCATAGAGATAATGAGCATGTTTCTTCCAATTCGTGTAGTTCTTATAGCATATATAACATGCTTCCTTGTTTCTACAGTTGTTGTAAAGAATGTTTAATTCAACAGAAAACAAAATGTGGGCAGTGCAGTGATTAAATCTGCTGGACAAGGGTTGCCTGTAATGAAAGCTCTGCATTTAAATATACTAAGTGTTAGAAAAGCACCATGGCGACTGCAAGCCTGTGTGGCTTGAATAAAAAAAAAAGCAATAAACTTAGATTGTGGAGCACAATAAAGTGATGCATAAAAACTAAAAATCATGTAACAAGCAGGTACAGTAAAATCTCGTTACTACGAACACCACATTAACGAACTTTTCAGATTTATAAATTTTTTTTAAATCCCGGCCAAAATGCCTATATTTTCAATGTAAAAAATTTAAGTACTACGAATTTCAGATTATCGAATATTTCAGAATAACGTAGGTAATTTAATCCCGTAATCACCAAGATGCTTCATTATTACGAAGTTCCGTTGAAGTTTCGGTAGCGAATCCCTGAGGCTTACACCTGTTATCATCATCTGCAGCAGCAGCAGCAGCCATGCGCTGGGGAACCTGTTTCAATGGGTACAGCCCCAGCAGCATCGGGATCAGCGTGAGCGTCGTGTATGGTCATGTTTGGACTCTCCTACTATGTCGTAGGCCTAGCGTCACCACGTTGGTAGCGATCGGCAGGAGCTGCGAAGTTATCGGTGCTGTGATTGTGTTGTGCGTTTGCTTTGCTGACAATGAGTTCTCCTGGTCCCCGCATTAAAAAGAAGCGACGCCAGTTTTCGCTCAAAGAAAAAGTGGAATTTTAACGCAGCTGAATGCTGGAAGAACGCAAGTCGACCTGTGCAGCGAGCGTGATATTCCCCTGTCAACAATGTCAACGATGCTCAAGGATCGGGAAAAGATCATGCAATTGCATCGAGAGTCACAGCTTGCTCCCTCAAGAAAACGCTTGCGTACCAGAACGTCGACGACGCCGTCTTAGCATGGTTTAAGGATGCCAGACAAAACGATGTGCCCTTGTCGGACCTGATTATTCAATAGAAGGCGCTACAGTTCGTGGCCGCCTTGGACATCTCCGGTTTCGATGCAAGTGCCGGATGGCTTTACCGCTTCCGGCAAAGGAATGGCATTGCATGGCAGGTTGCTTGTGGCGAAAAAAAGGCAGCAGATGCCTTTTTTGTGGTTGTGTGGTTGCCTGGCGGAACGAGCGCTTTCAAAGATTGTCGAGTTTTTGTCTCCAGATGACGTTTTCAACGGTGATGAAACGGCGTTCTGTTATCAGTTGTTGCCTGATAAAACAATGAACTTCGAAGGTGACAGGTGCAAGGGGGGAAAGAAATCACGTCTCCGCGTATCGGTTCTGTTCTGCTGCAACTCCACGGGCACGGAAAAACTCAAGCTGCTAGTTATTGGCAAGTCTGTCAAGCCGCGCTGCTTTAAAAACATTGTCGCGTTGTCTTGCGGCTACCGAGCCAACAAAAAAGCGTGGATGACGCAAGAATTGTTTACTCAGTGGCTGCTGCAGCTCGACGACACAATGAAGAAGAAAGACAGAAAAATTCTCCTCATCGTTGACAATTGCTCGGCGCATATCGTGAACATGCGATTGAGCAATGTGCCGAATTTTGGAAGCGTCTTGTGCAGTACCTCCTGATCAATATTCGACTGAAGCTGCCCATACAGGTAAACATCCGTCAAGCTGCAGAAATGCTGACATGGTCGTGGTGGAATGGGAAGGGAAGCACGATCAGCAACTGCTAGCGAAAGGCAGGCCTTTTAAAGGCTTCACCTACGCCACAAGACTGCGAGGATACACAGGAGCTCAACCCAGAACTTTGGAATGAGCTTACCGAGAAGCTCCGTCGACACCGCGGTGACCTTCGATGATTACATTGACAGCGACAGCGCGGCGGCTACATCCGCGGAGCTCACTAACGAAGACATCGTGAATAAAGTGCTTGAGCAAGAAGATTGCAGTAGTGACGAAGACGATGCTGACACTGAATCAACACATGAAGAGAAAGAGGCTGTTTCCAGCTCGGATGTTTTAGTTTTTTTAGAAAAGACGCAATCATTCCTCAGGCGCTGCAAAGATGTCCCTGATGACGTTCAGAGGAAGGTCGAGGATGTGGAAGCGTTTGTCCTGCAGCGCTTGCTGTCTACTCGGTAGAAGAAGATTACAGACTTCTTCAAGCAAATTGTAGTTAAACTGTGCCCAGCGTTCTCGTTCATTATTTACGTACGTTACGCGCATCTGTTGTAAAGGTATGTAATTTTCTATGTGTTACATTACTGACATGGCAATATTGATTTTTCAGTACTACGATAATTCAAATTAACTAATTAAATTTGGCGGTCCCGCAAATTTCGTTGTAACGAGATTTTACTGTAGTTCCTGCATAATTTACCTCATTCTTTCATAATTTTTTCAGCATTTGGGATGCGTTAGAGTGGCCTGTGTCGTCTTGCTTCATCCTGTTTCAAACTGAAAGAGCACAAAAAAGGCCCAAGTTCTTGCATGGAGCATGAAAGTTTCCCACAGTCACTGTTAAAAGGAATGACACTGCGTAACATGATCATTTTATACTTCATATATTTGCATCTATAAGTTTGAGTGCATTTGCTTTGCACCCAGAAGTTCTGAATCCAGGTTTCTTATGTGAATGTAGAATCCACAAAATTCAAGAGTGCATGTTTAAAAAATTCAGTCCGAAGAAAAGAAAAACTTATTTGTACTTTGCATGCTCTTGATGACATAATCTAAGTTGATCGTAAGCAATGCACTGGTATTATTTATCAACTACAGTCGAACCTCGATTAAGGAAGTCGTATCCGAACAATACTTTGTATATTAATGTGTTATTAAAGCAATGAACAAAAGTCCACCAAAATTACGCTGTTAGAGCTGTGCAACAGAATCGCAAATCTGAGCTACGCTAAGATACAAAAAGCAAATACAAACTGATGGCACCAGTGACTAAAACACCTTCCTTTTGCATCTATTGACAAAAATATGCAGAATGCATTTAAAGCCATTTTTGTGGGCGTTCCAGCTTTTTGCAGCTGGCTTGCAGTATTTAGAGCCAAGTACGAAAAAATGTTGCTTCATTATAACTCACACCATCTCAGATCTTGTATTTTTGGCAGCAGTACAGTAATCACTAAAATAAAGTATGGCTGAACAAATTATAAACAGACTATGCAGTTTTGAAGGCGCGCGGCTGACACGCGCACTGAGTCAAAACGAAACTACTGTTTGCTGCAACCGCTGCGGACAAAACAATGGTCGCTACAGACGCGATCATGGATAGTGACTACGCAGTTAAAGGCACGCTGCCGATGCGCTGTTATGCGCAAGAACAAAGGCTTTGAAAGGCACAAATAGAGACAAAGCGTTCCAGCGTTGCAGTCATTCATGTATGATTTCCGCTGATGACTATGGCAATGTGGACTCCGTTGCTGCGTTTCGGTTGGACGCTAGTGCTGTTTTTGCTCCTTTTCGTCACACGTTTGCGGTGCTTGCCAAGCTCTTAGAGTTATGTGAATTAACCGATGTGCAGCCAAATACGTCCAAATTAACGAGAGTTTGGTTGCATTAAATAATGCATACGCTTGCTAGAACCAGAGGACGAGTCCAAATTTTCCGATTTAGCGCAGTTGCACTGTACAACTCTAACCTGCACGGATTGGAGGGGCCATCTAGGGTAGAGATTGTGCACCGCGAGAGGATGTACTGAAAAGAGCTCAGGCCGAGTGTGATCAGCGTGCTACTTGAAGGGAGTGGTGTCGTGACTTGTTTCTTCTAGCATTTTTTTTTAAGCGTTTCGGACATAGATATGGCGTAGTTACATTTTCTGTGAAACCAAAAAAATGACGGCACTGAATTTCAACATGGTAAGAAAGAATAAGGCATGCGTTTTGTTTACTTTTGGCCTACAGCACATGACGCCATTGCTGATTGAGCCTCTGTCTGATTTTTTTTCGCTGTTCATTCATATTTTAATCATTTAGTCAAATCTAGCTATTTATGGTGTAAGAAGCAGTGAAATCTCGATAATGTGAAATTTCTTCTATTGAATTGACGGATCATTCGAGCTGCTCTATTAGTCCTGGCAACGTCCTATGAATTTGAGTAAAAAAAAACTTCGAACTCCAAGAACCATGCAACGATTATTTGTAACTAAATCTCACTCCCATGCACTGCTTTTCGGACAAACCTGGGCCAAGGGTGAAGGTTCGTTGCATCGCTAGGTGCCTTAATGTTAGGAAGATGCATGGTGCACATTCGATCACATCATCTCCAACATTGGGCACACGGGAGTACTGAGCGCATCAAGCCACCATCCCTCTCGGCTCACCCTCAAACAATGTTCCTCACACCCACAGCAAATGGTACGTGATCTTATCGCGCTTGAACTTCATGCAAAACCTAGGCTTCTTCTGGCGCATGTCGTGGCGCGCTGATGAAGGCAAGATAATACTTCTTCAGTGTGAGCCCCGTGACTGTTTTGGTTTTGCACACTGTACCGCACAATCGATCGCTATATTTAAAGGGGCTACCCTTAGTTTGAACTCCGTTTTATTCAAATAAATTTCCGGTCCCCTTTGAGTACGAAATAATGAGATTCTACTGTAATAGTTCAACACCACTTTGATGGCAATTGGTTAATTTGGCACTAGGATGCTCGCTGCGCATGCCATGTTGTGGTTTTTCGGCAGACGAGTGCGTGCATTAGGTGTGCTAATGCACCAGTATTGTGATCAGCTACAATGTGATTTTGCCCAATTACAACATTGCCAACACAATCCAAAGCAATCAAATGTTGAGCATTTCACATCACAGCATTGCAGCACATGAAATGGGGTTTCTAAAAGGCAGAAATAGCAGCTTTTGCTTGTGGCGGCTCAATGCTAGGGCATCTACGCTGTTGGATGACTCAGAACTTGCAAGCTATCCATGCTGTTAGTAGCATTGGTTTGATCCCACACTTCAGGTTCAATTCATTGCATACATATGCCACTCTTCACATCCTTTGTAAGATGGACGTTGTTCAACAATGAGGACAATTTTTGCAGCATGCATTCATATCGTCCCCCATAGCTCTGATGGTTACCAGAAGATGGCATGAAGGATACTGTTTGCCATGCGCTGGCATGTTGCTATTTGTAGATCAGAGCTCAGCATTTTCTGAGTGGGTTGTCTTGAATATATTCAATAATTTGTTTTATGCTTGTCTCCTGAAGTATGAATTAGTGGGTTTTTCCTGCAGCTCTTGCCAATTTGTTCAAGGTAGAGGGCCTTTATTTATCTGTTGAATTAAGGTTCAAGGACATGATTGTGATTTTATCGCGAGATAGCAGTGTTGATATGTGTAAACACCGATATTGCTCAGCTTTGAATATCCGTTGACTATAAGTCCAGTGTCGTCTGTTGAAGTACTCTGTCAGACAGTGGCACTTTGTTGGCATGCTGTTCACAATACCAAGCAAACACTGCCTTGTCGACGTCTAGGAACGTCGTAGCTATCACCATGTCCGAGCGCGCCGAGAGTAGAAGCTTTGCTTTTTAAAAATTATAGACAAGCTGCACGCAATTCCAAATTACAGTAAAAGCTCGATGATACGAATCTCACGAGGTCACGAAAAATATTCGTATTAGCCGAAATTCGTATCATCGAAACACCACTAAAACTACTGTCGAATCTCGATAATTCGAACTCGAAGGGGTCCGAAAATTTGTTCGAATTAAAAGGACGTATTTTTGAAGTATTCGTGCCCCATAGCACGATGCACGAACGGTGCGAGTCGTGAAATATCGCGGTGCGCAAGCGCATAGCAAGCGCGGGCCACGAAACTGCCCATGCCGGCTAACGGTCGCTTCCCGATAACGACAGAAAACGAAGCTTCAGGGAGCGAGCGGGCGGCGCCGGCACACGGGTGCGCGCGGAGACCGTCGAAGGTGAGGGAGGAGGGCGGCAGGGAAGCGGATTTGGCCGCGTCAACTCCGCCGCTTCGGTGGCTCCCCTCGCCCTCCCTCTCAACTCCCTCGTAGCTCTCTCACCTTCGACTCCGTGCGCGCCCGCCGCCGTGCTGGCGCCAGCTTATTTTAGCCGCCCCCTGAAGTTTCGTTTTCTGCCGTTATCGGGAAGCGAGCGTTTGCGGGCGTGGCAGTTTCGTTGGCCCGACTGTGCCTCCGCCGCTGCTCCCCTCTGCGCTGCTGCCGCAGCGTGCTAGGTCAACATGTGACTAGAAAATAGAGGAGCAGGGTTCACTGCCAATTTATCCGCGTGGGTGAGTCGTCGGCACTAGTGTGTGCTAGAATACGGTTGTCTAGAACACTCTAGTCCGCACGTACACGCTTGTTCCGGCGCGATGCAGAAACGGCCACCTTGCAATTTGAGAGAGGGGGAAATTTCCGCCGCGGGTTCTTTTTTTTTCCCCCCCGTTCCTTCGCCGCGCGCGGCATTGAGGGGTCTCTCCTGAGCTTTTGCTCTATGGCGGTGTCGGAGCAATGCCGGTCGGAGGCGCCGCCGCGTTATTTGGCGCGCTGCTAAGAGCATTGTCGGTACGCGGTATGTTCGAAATAAGCGTGTTCGAATTAACGAGATTCGACTGTAGCTAAATTAAAGAGTCAGAGGTGAACTCACTCAGGCACATGTACGTAAAAAGCATTTATTTCTTGAAGCGCCACCGCTTCAAACTCTTTGCGCCCAGTCGCGGAGTCCGCGCTGTCCGGCGCCGCGCCTCTGCACCAAAAGAGAAGGAGAGAAAGCGCGTGACTGCGCGCTGTTCTCTTTCGCGGCCGTCGGTGGGGTGGCGTTTATTCGTATGAACCGACGCAGGCTGAAAATCTATTCATAACAACCGTTCTCTAGCACGTTGCAAAGTAATGGGGCTCGGCCGGAACCACAGAAAAATTCGTATCATCCGGACATTCATATTAGCCGTGATCGTATCATCGAGCTTTTACTGTAGTTACATTTCGGCTCAGGACAATGCGCTGTACTCACCCATTACAAAGGATAAACCACAATCATCGTCATGATCTCCATCTTCTTCCTGCCTTTTTACCCTGGGCAATACTTATCTGAGAATAGCTTGTAGCGTCAAAAATGTCCGCTTTTTGGCTGGAAGCGGGATCTGGGCAGGCTGGCAAAGCAGACGGTCCAATCGCCACACACACACACAGCTGATGCACCTTTGCACCAATTGCACACACCGAACCCCATTTCACGCACGCGATCATGTGCGCGGTACACAAAGCATAAAGTGTCATCGGAATTGTAAGGCCCATTAACACTTGCGACTAGGCGAGGTCGCGCGACCAATTGCGACTGGCGACCAGAAAGCTACTCAAGACGAAGGATGTTCACACTCACAAATGCGACCGGCGAGTCGCTAAACCGAAATGTCTCGCGATATGCCATTCACGTCTGCTTGAAATGTCATCGCCGCGTAAAATAAGCGTCAGCGTATACAGACGCCCTGTTCCTTCGCATCTGATTGGTTCAGCTGTTGTGCGACTGCGGTCGCGCGACTGAAAAATCGAGCAGTGAGCGACTGGCCCGAAACAGTCGCATTTCGAGAAAAGCAACCATTTGCGACTACTTGCGACTAACTTGGTCGCGCGACCTCTCCTAGTCGCAAGTGTGAATGGGCCCTTACAGCGATTCCGTATCAGCATGCTACGCCGGCGTTCCGATCTGTGTTAGCCCTTGCCGTGATGCTACACAAGATATAAATGTAAATGTACCCACTGCAAGATCGCCTTGGCTTTATTTTGTCTTCTTTTTGTTTTTGTTTTGATTTATATTACATTTCAGCTCAGGACGATGCGCTGTACTCACTCGTTACAAAGGATAAACCACAATCATTGTCTTCATAACTGTTGCCTGGTGCACCTGCTCCACTGCTGTTTTTAGAGCGCAGCTCTTAGGCGCCTGTTCCTGCGGCGAGCGTCGTCATCGTTATCCCTCGTAACCGAGCAAACGAGCACAGCGAAGGATGAAAGAGCGAATGTGGAGCGCAGGAGGGGGGTGCAGCAGAACCATGAGGGGGGCGGAAAACAGAAGAGGAGGGTATGGCGAAAGCATAAGAAAAGCGTAGTGCCGTGCAAGATGGGCTCTGCGGCGACGATGACTTTGAGATGGCGCCAGAGTAGCGTGCATCAGACATATGGAAACAAAGTGCTGCATAAGCGATGGTCGATCTGCGGTAGCTGCTGTGAATCGTGCCCATGCGTCACCCATGCGCTGCCTCTCGCGATCTCCAGATTAGCGAGGCAGTTGCGCCACACTTTGCTCCGTTTGTGATGTGCCGCACGAGACAGATTGTCAGCGCCAGTCATATCACGAAATGAAAACATGGTAGAGAGCTGCGCTTAAATTTTGCATTAAGGGGTATTGTAATAGTCCGTGAACTTTTTTTGTAAACAAAAATGGCGGCCGGCAGCTATGCAGGTGCACTGGGGTGGTAGATTACGCAATTTAAGGGCACAAGCAAAGCATTTGAGCAGCTTTTGAACACTGTTAGCGTTACGCGAGTAGATAATATGCAGGCTACCATTTCAGAGAATTTCAATAACACAGGATTGCCGTCAAAAAAAGTTTCGTCATGAGATATGAAATGCGTTGACTCCTATGGATGTTCGTTGGGGATTTAAAATTTTGCTGCGGCGAAAATTTCGTTGCCTCGAGTTTTGACTGTAGTTGCTTTAGTGCAGGGAAGCCTAATGCTTTTGATTTTAATGAAAATTCCCCAGAAACAACTTCAATCTAAATACCTTGGGTAGTAAAGAGCACCACTGTAGAAATTTCTGGTAGTAATTTATTGAAAATGTTTTGTGCAAGCAGAGTTATCGACCAGTGCCTGTGAGACTTTTCATTTTTTTATTACATCATTCCTAGTCTACTAGAAGACCCTGTTGGTATGTGAAGGATGCACAAGCCAGTGGCTCATTCTGCTGCATCCTTTCATTTTATGTTTTTCATATAGCCAAACTGGTTGTCTCCAGGTCTAAGCGCACAACTGTCTTAACTCACTTGGCTTGCTCTCTTTATAGTTCTACTAGGTGGTGCTTGCTTGTGTTACTGTTATTTTTTGGCCTTCTCTTGCTCTGTGCATTTTGGCTTCACCGGTTCATGATGTTAAGATGTGGCCCCTAGCAACTATTTTTAGCCTGTGATGTCAGTCATGAAAGGTGGAGGTTAAGAACAGAAAAAAAAAAGGAAGGCTGTAAGACATTTTGAGTGACATCACAGATTTGGGTTATGCATCAGATGTGATCATCACTGTATCTGTTGATTGCATGGATTTATTTTTACCACATTCACGATGCTTTTCTCGGCTGTTAAGCCTTATTTGAGAAGGTCGGAATGTTAGAAGTTAGCATCATGAGAGAAATTGGAAAAATTTACCACCCTGGAACCTTTGGCTACCTCATGAAACCTTTGTGATATCTTTTTATCAAATAAGCGTTACCTGGCACATTCTGATTGACCCAGTTCATGCAGCGCAGCTATCTAAAAGCCATAATTATCATAAGATGCTGCTTTTATTCAAATCCAGTTTTTTGTCAGGTACGGCCATGTACGTGTTTTTGTTTTTAATTGAACTGAAAGGAGATGTTGGCACCATTATTGACACCGGCTACTCCTTTTCGCAGGGCAAGCAAAACAAAAGTGCAAAAAGGTGATACGCACTGGCGACAGTAAAATAGTACAGTAAACCCGTTAATTCGATCCTAGCCAAAGGTCCCAGCAGGCGGCCATAAATTTGTGTGGGCACAAACTTCCGTTATTTTCGATCTCGAAATTGGCCTTCGTCGAATAATTCGAACGTCACTAGTCAGCTTCGCCGCAATACTGCTGTGGTATGTGATGAAGCATGCCATAAAAAGGAAAGGACTCGCTGTAACGGGGCATAGTACGCGCTCCCAAATTATACACGCGCGCACGCTGTCTCCGGTCACATTATGAACACCTAGACGCTAAATAAGCATACTGGCAGCCATTCAGAGCTGTGTCTGACATTTCTGCGACGATACGTGTCAATACGTGACGATACATTTCTGGACCTAGTATGTGTTGCTTAATTATATGTGCGCACGCACCGTTTACCGAGAAGCGGAGAAAAATCATCTGTATTTTGAGAAAGCTAGCGAATAGGAAGGCAGTAAGATGAAAAACTGCGAAAGTCGAGGGGATGTTTAGGGCCAACAGTAATCCATATAAAACTGAAGACCTTCAAGTAAACTTATTAGGCATCTCGGTGCTTGTACTGTGACAGGAGACTGCGCATGCGCGTGTGTAAATTAACACATTTTCAGTGACATTTTCCCGCTTGGTATGCTTCACTGCATAACACAGTTGTATTGTGGCGAAGCTAACTTTGAAGTCAAATACTGCCAAATGAAACAGCGCGTGTCGGTGTTCTTTCTGTCTTTTGTTTAATTCGACCCGCCGGATTATTCGTCCACTTTCTTCGGTCCCATCATGGTCAAATTAGCGTGAGTCCACTGTACTAGCATTTGCGAAGTTTTACCCGCAGGAGAAAATAAAAGGACACTAGGAGACATACACAGTTCCGTAAATGAGTTTTCTTTTGTGTGTGTGCGTGTTGTGTGCATTTGCACTTATAAATCTCTGTAGTCAAGATGTAAACTCCCGAAAAGTGTGCTAGGAAACATGCGTACACAAATTGTGTGAGATTTTGCTCTGCACTGTCTAACAAAGTAACATTTGTTTTGCAGGCTACTGATCCACCCGAGTCAACATTCAAGAACTTGGCTCCATCTCGGCAACGATACACTATACTGAAGGATGAACTGTAGTAGAGCTATCAGAGAGAAACTGTACAGTCCGACTAGTGGTCACTGCATTTTTCTAGGGCCATGAAAAGTAAAGAAGGTGGAAATTGCTGCGTTTAAGGCAGTAATCATTTCTTTGTACTTTGTATAATTTTTTCCTCTCTTAAAAGATTTAGTTACAGACCTGTCGCACTGAACACAAAATGGTTTGGAAAAAGAAATCGAAAGTTATGTTTTAGAGTTTGTTTTCAGTTATTTTCTATGTTTACTACTGCCAACAGGTGCTGTGATGGAAGTGGTGTGATTTTGGCAACGTACACGTGGAATTCATGTCCCTGCTTCATTCCGTGATTCCATTGGCTCATGCTCATTTTTACAGAGTTTTGTAGAGCACATCTGTTTTGAAGTTGTTTAATTGGCCACTTGTGTCTATGTTGTGCAATATTTGTTGCATAATTATTGAGAAATGTGGCTATTGCTTGGAGTGCAGAATTTGGCACTTTTGTTTCTTATGGTGTTTGGTTTTTATACTTTAATGCAGGAACCATATTGCGTTCGTGAGTTTTTTCAGGTCACTGATGTGAATGTCAGTCACACCATTTTACCTATTTTTCTCCCTTTGTTGTTAGCAAACCTGTCATCACATGCACGCATGTAAAAACTCGAGACTCGGCAAAGCATCGTAAAAGAACGAAGAAGCGTGAAAGGTTGTACTTGTTTTTGTACAGAGTGTCGAGTTTAATATTACTGGTACGCTAATTTAGGTGACGTTAAATGGCGGCTTAGCATACGTGATTTGTTGCAGTGCTCTTTACGGCACCTTTTTAACATTCTGACACACAGTCAGCTTAATGAAATTACTGAATGTGATGCAGTGGTAAAGTACCAAGTAGTGCGCTTTTGCAGTTTGCACGCACAAAGTACTAATGAATGTTTTGATTTGATGCTGGGCTGTTTAGTAACACTGGAATTTTGATTGATGAGCTCTTATTTGTGGCTATCCATCCTCAGTAGTTTCTCTTTTTTTTTTTATTTTTTTTTTTATTTTTTTTTTACTTGTGATAAAAGATCAGGTGCACACATGCATAGGGCAGAGGTCATTTAGCCTACTAGAGCTGCCTTGCTTCCATTCAGTATTTCTTTGCAGGAAAGCATCACCACCTATTTGCGGTAACAGAATAACATATCAGTTTTGTGCTTTGTTCTGTCTGATCCTAAAGGTCTGTAACAGTGCATCATAGGAGCTTGGTAACATTTCATCCTGCAGCATAGGCTTGTCTTGGATGGCTCTGTCTTGAAAGTGCACCTCCTCTTGAAACCATTGGCACAGGATGTTTTCTTGGCTTGCGGAAATTGTTCATTTTGCTCACACACTGAGACTGTTTTTTAGTGTGAACAGTACGGTTATAAGCAGTGCTTTCTATCACTTCGCCCACGCCCCTCCCTCCTATTTTTTAAATGGGTATAGTTCAAATTTCCAGCAACATATAATTTTCTTCAATTTTCACATTTAATCAGGGTCACATTGGCCTTGTGCTGGCAAGCATAAACAAAGCTAGTTGCTACTGCAGAATTTTTTATCTGCCAAACGTACTGGTAACCTGTAAAACAGTTGTGAAGTGAACTCTGGAAGGTGATTCCTGTTGCTCAGTAGTTGCTTTGCTGCTACAATTGGAGATCTACTGTGTCATTTTCTCCATTGCTTTGTGTAATGTACAGATGAATGGGGAAACTGCTAGTTCAACTGAGTTTTTTTTTAATGCCAACTTGTGCTAATTTGAAATAATATAAAGAAAGGAATTGCACTGTCTCAAGTGGTCTGGAGGTGATCACCCTAGTCTCAGCTGTTACAAATTAAAACTGCCCTGGCTAAGGTTCTGAGGAGGTAATTATACGAGCATAGCTTGCTCTGGCTCTGAACTTTCACAGAACGGCCAGTCACTGTTTAGGAACCTGACTTGACACTTGGCTGATCATGTTCACATCATTTCAGACTGTGTGTCTATTTTGTACATGTGGCCTGATGGCTATGTTGGCTACCTTTGTAGCTTGGTGAATAATTTGAGAGGCTTGTAATTGTGGTTCTCTGACCAGAAACACACTGTTCTCTCTCCTCTGAATGTGGTTTTGTGCTTGCTGGGCACACTGTCACTTTGTAAGATAAAGATAATAAATGTTTGTTGGGGGCTCATTGAGCAGTTGTATTGGTGTGTCTTTTAGCCATCCTAGTGCATAAACCATTAATGTGATGTGCACTTTGATTTGTGTGCAATTTACTGCAGCGTCGGAGTTTTGCACAAGTATTATACACGGCACATGGCTTGGAAAAAAAGTGTACAATCGTCGCATTCTCCCAGTACTATCACATGGGGCAGGAACTTGGAGGTTAACAAAGAAATTTGTGAAGAAGTCAAGAAGGACTGGCCAACAAGGAGTGGAATGAAAGTAGTTATGTGATATACTGCAATATGAGTCGAAAAGAGTTGCCTATGAAGGTCGAAAACAGTCCGTACCTTCTGTAGCAGCTCCACCTGTAGCAGTGTAGCAACACCGCGAACAAGTTCTTGCACCCTTTCGGAGGCCCGGTATGCACAAACACTTCCTTCTATTTTTTAAAAAGGGGCTCGCCACCCCCCGCCCCCCCCCAGCAGGTCAACTGTAGTACTGCGGCACCCATTCGACAAGCGCTGAAGGCTATTTTATTACCAGTAGTGCCTTGTGCGGGGCAATTCTATCTCTCCAATTTTTCAATTATTGATTTGATCGCAATTAATCGGTTGATGTGGCATGAGCACAAAACAGAAAAGCGGGTATTGTACTGCTGCCAGCATTTCCGCGAGGCACTGCACATGACGGTTACCACACTTGTTTGATTTATGGCACAGCTTACTGTTTCATGGGCCACCTGATCGTGAAGCTACCTGCTTGTGAATTCGTGAATGTTCACTTTGGCTTTCACTTTGGCTTTTTTAGGTTACCGGCCAATTTTAATTAGTTAAGTTGTGCATTATGAGCGCTGTGTTGCCAAATAAAGGCACATGCATTCTGTCCACTTTTGTGGGTAGCTAAGTGTGTGAAATATATTGTTGTAGTGCCTGAGGTTGTCAATGACGCTAGTGAGCTAATGTTCTTTGTTGGAGCTAGACTTAAGAACGTTTCCAAAATGCCAATTTTTTCTGTGCTTGATTGAATCGGCACCTTAAATAAATGCGCGAAGTACATTTAGAATAATATATTTATTTGCAGAACACCCATAAAAAGTTCTTAATTTCTTGACAAATTTGGTTTCACTACACTGTTTGAAATTGGCTTTTTTAGCATATATGTGAGCGTGTGTGAGTGCGTGCGCGCTATACTGGTTGCCGCCCTATGAGGGCCCCCCCTCCACTGAAGGGAGACTTTAAGCCCTGCCTGTCGTTCAGAATCAAATTATTTGCCACGATACATCGCGAATTCAAAACACTTAAACAGATGACCTCAAAATTCGCATTACGGATTATCGTAATCGTCGGTGATTTTTTTTTTTTTTCTTTTGGTAATTTCGTCAGCATTAGAACATAATGCTCCCTCCTAGTTTTCTTCTTCCTCCATGCCAGTGTTGTGCCTTGCATGGACCGACATAAATTATTGGATCGCTACCAATCCATCCGTAATCAAAAACAGGGTATTTGAGCGGACTCGGACATTTAGTTTTGATAGGCATCAATCCAAGCGTTGTCACGCAGACTGCATCATACATTTTTAATTTCATCGTCTTTCGCGTAGTATTTTTTTACCCCGGATAACGCTGGCAGCGGGCTCTGCAGGTATCTTCTGCCGCCACGAAATCTCAATTGACGTAAGCTCCGTGCTCGGTTCGACTAACGCTGTGTGAAGAGCGGATACGGCACACATACGTGTTGGCTGCTCTTGAAGGGTAGCAAGAGTATATATCCCCTATTTCGTGAGCCGCCGCAATTCACCTGTGCTGTGATGTGACGAATCACCTTCTGACGTCGGTTTAGAATAGGCAGTATATTGAAAACGATTGAGCTGCGGAGCTGGTATCTTAGGCATAAGTATTTAAGAAAACAGAGATCAGCTCACATTTTTAAAACACTATCTTCGGAATTGGCCCATATTTTTTTTTTTTTTTGGTTAGGTTAGATAGGCGGAAAGAAACGTCTGACAATGCCAAGAATGCTATTCGTATTAAAAATTTCACGCAGAAACTCCTCTGGGAGTTGTCTAAGTATGCATAAGCACTGCGTTACTTGCCCATCTCCACGCAGCCCAGTGTCATTATCTGTGTTATGACACTTGATCTGGCCAGTACAAACGACAGCGCTGTTGCGACACGAACGGGTGCGGACGGCGGTGCAAGGTGCATTGATAACGCAAGCAAAGTACTGCAGGTGGCGGCGCCATGCAGGTGCGCTGATGACGTTCCGATCATCATAAAATGTTATCGCTCTTTAGTGCCTTGTCCATCCGTGTCGAACCATTGTGAACCGTGATCAAAGGACTCCGGTGGCGGCACGGATCGATCAAACGTACTCTGGCGCGGCCGCGCGGAGCGTATCTCGAAAGCCATCTGCGATGCCGACAGAGAGTGCTGATTGCTCCGCGCGCTCTGTTTTCGCTAGGGCTGTGCGAATATTTGAAAAGTTCGAATATTTTCGAATATTATATTTTTAATATACGTATTCGATTCGAAAAATAGATAATGCAGATGGTCGAATGTTCGAATGAAAGCGAATATGATTTTGAGCTGCTAGCGCAACTTTGCCTGTAAAGCGCACTGAGCCACTAACCGTCTTTACTGTGCGGAAAAGCCAGCCTCTCGATAGCAAAGGGCACAGGTTTGCAAAGAGCAAGGGTGCACTTCGGTGTTTTTTTTTTTTTTTTTTTTTTTTTACAGAGTCACTCCCAATTCTGAGCGTATTGCTTCATAGCATGTGTGATCAGTGTGACGACTGGCAGAGGGTCAAATGCCTTCTAGTTTACGGGTCATTTGATGCGGTAAAATAAGGCACAGGCTGGCGAGGACAGCTAGTGGGAATTACTATATTTTCCAAGTTAACATGACCCAAATACGCACTGTTTTATTATAGCGGCTTACTAGTCTAGTTTTAACGTTGATAATGTAATTGCTATGCTCCAACATAAGTTAACCCAAGTTGCAAATAAATGCATGTGCATATCATTATTCGATTCGATATTCGAAGCTTAGTATTAGTATTCGATTCGTATTCGAAAATATTGATAGTCGCACTACCCCTAGTTTTCGCGGCTCCGCGTTGAAGAGAGACGCGCGGGCCCATATCTTGAAAGCGATCGTCTTAAGTTAAGGACGCACGGACGGACAATTTTCTCGTTTGGTAAGCATAGAAATGCTTACGCATTTAAAAGGAAAATCCTGGCGCCGCCACTGCATGCAGCCTCCTTGTTGACGCCAGCGATCAGGGGACCTTGCTCTGTCGTGGCTCTGCGTTGGCTCTCTCATCTTAAACTGCAGTGCCCGATGTGTCCCTTAGCCTTAGCAATGGCGGCGATGATTGTGGATTCTCAATTCCCTAGCAGTTCCCAATATTAACCGGCCTATATCTTCGACAGCATCGATAATTAAAGCGCTGGCTTAGTTCCTCTAAAGCGTCATTTCCTGCCTGGACTCTATAAAGGTACGCGTCGTGGTGTTGCAGTAAATAAGATTAAATAATGTAGTTAGCAAATATTGTGCAGCACCGCAAACTAACAAGCTAAGTTTCGAAGAAAGGGGAAACAAAGCGAGTGAGAACAGCGCTGAAAAGTAGCACAGCGAGAAAAAAGACCTAACGCGCTGAGCTAGGGGAAGAGGCGTTGGAAAGGGGCGTACGTATGTTCACCGTTGTGTCCTTTGTTTTATTGCGATAGCAATTATATGGACACTCCAAGCGTATTTCTGCCGTGGTCGTGTACCTCGCTGTGAGGTTGCGTCCATACACGGTAACATCTTCGCCGCGCGCCGGCGGTCCGCTGTATGTGCGAGTGAAAGCTTACGAAGTTTAGCCGACGATTGCGGCTCAATCTCTCGCTCGCGAGGTAGAAGGGGCGGAAACGCGCGACAAAAGCACGAAGGGGGCGGGGCTACTCCGGCGCCGACCGCGCATCTTGAAAGCGATCTGCGACGCGGAAAAAATGCGCGCCTACGCGGACCTCATCTTAAAAGCGATCTGCGATGTGAACACAGTGCAACTATACTCGCGGACAACTTTCTGTGGCAGTGAAGGGAAAGCTACGGAGCGCGCACACGTGAGAGCGCTTCTGAAAAGAGTCCCGCGTTTTAATCCACGTTGGTTTAGGCTGAGGAAGAGAAAACATAAACACCTTACTAGCAACAGTTAAATAAGACAGAACACACCACTGAGTGTAAAAGTTTACTTATTTCGCGGCCTTTCTCGTCCGCGTCTTGGCAAACGCGATACCGTCGCACGTGGAACCTGCTTCGATTCAGCGTCTGTTCCGAGCAACCAAAAGCACTTTTAAACGCTGCCGGACTAATAGGCGCGGTAACACACGTGAACCAGCCACGCGCCCGTAGCTTTCCCTTCATTGCCACAGAAGGTTGTCCGCGAGCTTTGTATGCGCTGTGCTTTCGGCGTTTTATGCATTGAAGCACAAAAGTAACTGGAACGCCAATGCATTTCTCCGCAAAGTTCGGGAATTAATATCGCGAAACTGGTGTCATCATGAGAATTTGTTCCAAGTGAATGCGCCTTGCGAACGTCACGGCTACAATTGGTAAATTGCAATTTGGGCCATAAAGGAATTACTTAAAACTTCATTAGTGAATTTTTGTTAATTAGTCGATTATGCATTTCAATGTTTTGTGCAAGTAATGTCTGCCTCTTCGAGTAGACCAGCTCATGAATTAGAAGTGTGCTATCTGCCACAGGCAACCATTAAAAATTTTCGAGAGTGTTCGCTGAAACACCCGGTATAGGAGCCCCGTGTTCTCCCTTCCGCGTTTCCAGAAAACGAACATGACCAAACGCAGTGCATCTAGCTAAGCGCAATTCGGCGAAAGTTGCGTAAAAAAGTATTTACTTATCGAAGTGACGACAGAGCTGTAGGGAACGCTTCGTGGCGTGGGCAGGCGTGTGATATGGTCCAATATGGTCCTTATCGATCAAAGGTTGTGGGTGACCTTATGCAGGAATAATATATGACCAGGACTGTCATTCGCTGCTTGCCCCATGCATGACGGCACAATCACCATGCTTGTGCTAACTGGGGCACCGCAATATCTACGTTAATTCATAAATCGGAGCCGATCGCGGCCCTGCATTTTAAGCGTGGTGCATGAAAAGGAGAGAGAGAGATCAGAAGAAATGACGTTCTACTTCGGCCTCGCAGAGCCTGACACTCGATTTAGAGCGCGCGAACTTTTATTTTTGCGACCTCCCAGAAAACCACAAATGTCTGTGCGGTGTACAAATAGGGTCCATATAATGTCTAAGTCACCTACTAGACGCCACAAGCAAGTACGTTTGTGCCAAAGAAATCGGGAACGTCTAGAGTAAGTTGTTTTGGTTTAAGAAAAAAGAGACGACCTATAGATTTTATCGCATGACCTCTAACGTATGTTGTACCGACTTGATATTGTTATGATCGGCTTGGAACTCTGCCTCTCAGTTGTGGGAAACCAAACCCGCGCACGTTCCCGTGTCGGGGCAATTATCTTCATCCCCAAGAGGCGGTTATGATCTTCCTGGAAACTGTACCTCTCAAATGTGGGAAACAAGCCCGAGCGCTTTTCCCGTGACGAGATAATCCCCTTCATCCCCGAGAAAGCGTCACACCTCTACGACCTGATCAGACGCAAAGGCGAGCTACCAAAGGAGAGGACCCGAGGGGGAGGAGGTGGTCAACTTGACCACCCGACAGAGGACTGACACTTCCACAAGTTCCCCGAAGGGGACACACACACACACACACTTACACTACCACAAGACCACGAGGGGTTATTTAAGGCCGTCCTGGCCCCCATGTTTGGCAGAACCACTCGAGACTCGGATAGAGTCAAAACCATGCACCAATGAAGTGAATACATTCTTTTCTTTTTTTTCATCATCACGATGCCCGCCTTCATCACCGTCTCCTTATTCTTGCGGTGACGACCCACCTCACCCGATCGAGATTGTATCAATATATAGACCTTTTTGAGTTCATGAACTCAAAAAGGTCTATATATCAAGTCGCATGAATATTTGTCCTCCCAGGGGCTTTATTTTCCAATTTCCTTATGACAGAACTATGTTTTCTTATTTGTTCAAATTATAATTCGAGGCTTTCATGTCTGCAAGTCGTATGAGTACATCTACTTTGCGTATTTTGTGATAGAATTTACTTTTAAAAACTTGATTAATTCAATATGACAGTCACAGCTTATCATGCACCTATGCAATGTAAATCTGACATGTCTGCCCTACACGAGATATCTGTCATCATCATCACCATCATGAGCCTATATTTATGTCCACTGCAGGACGAGTGCCTATCCCTGCGATCTCCACTTGCGCTAGCTGATTCCAACTTACGCCCACAAATTTTCTAACTTCATCACCCCACCTAGTTTGCTGCCGTCCTGGACTGCGCTTCCCTTCTCTTAGTATCCATTCTGTAACTCTAATGGTCCACCGGTTATCCATCTTACGCATTACATGGCCTTCCCAGCTCCATTTTTTCTTCTTAATGTGAACTAGAATATCGGCTATCCCCGTTTGCTCTCTGATACACACCATTCTCTTCCTGTCTCTTAATGTTAGACCTAACATTTTTCGTTCCATCGCTCTTTGTGCGGTCTTTAACTTGTTCTCGAGATTCTTTGTTAACCTCCAAGTTTCTGCCCCATATCTTAGCACCGGCAGAATGCAATGATTGTACACTTTTCTTGTCAACGACAGTGGTAAGTTCCCACTCAGGATTTGGCAATGCCTGTCGTATGCACTCCAACCCCCAATTTTATTCTTCTGTAAACTTCCTTCTCATGATCAGGGTCCCCTGTGAGTAACTGACCTAGATAAACGTACTCCTTTACAGGCTCCAGAGGTTGACTGGCGATACGGAATTCTTGTTCCCTTGCCAGGCTGTTGAACATTATCTTTGTCTTTTGCATATTAAACTTCAACCCCACTCTTACACTTTCTCGGTTAAGGTCCTCAATCATTCGTTGTAATTCGTCCCCATTGTTGCTGAATAGGACAATGTCATCTGCAAACCGAAGGTTGCTGAGATATTCGCCGTTGATACTCACTCCTAAGCCTTCCCAGTCTAAGAGCTTGAATACTCCTTCTAAGCATGCAGTGAATAGCATTGGAGATATTGTGTCTCCTTGCCTGACCCCTTTCTTGTTAGGTAGCTTTCTACTTTTCTTGTGGAAAACCAAGATAGCTGTGGAATCCTTGTAGATGTTTACCAAGATATTCACGTATGCCTCCTGTACTCCTTGATTACGCTAGGCTCTATGACTGCTGGTATCTCTACTGAATCAAATGCCTTTTCATAATCTATGAAAGCCATACAGAGAGGTTGATTGTACACCGCAGATTTCTCGATTACCTGATTGATGACATGGATATGATCCATTGTAGAATATCCCTTCCTGAAGCCAGCCTGA
Source organism: Dermacentor silvarum (assembly GCF_013339745.2). Classification (NCBI taxonomy): domain Eukaryota; kingdom Metazoa; phylum Arthropoda; class Arachnida; order Ixodida; family Ixodidae; genus Dermacentor; species Dermacentor silvarum. The sequence continues at coordinate 47,895,929 of NC_051154.1, read as the reverse complement.
TCTCTTGGTTGACTGAAGTCAAGTGTTTCACTGATTCTAATGGAAATTATCTTGGTGAATGTTTTATACAATACTGAAAGCAAGCTAATGAGTCTATAATTCTTCAATTTTTTTTAACGTCTCCCTTCTTATGGATTAGTATAATGTTGGCGTTCTTCCAGCTCTCTGGTACACTTGAAATCGTGAGACATTGCGTATAAAGGGCCGCAAGTTTTTCAAGCATGATATCTCCTCCATCTTTGATTAAATCGACTGTTATTCCATCTTCTCCAGCAGCTTTCCCCCTGGTCATGTCTTGCAAGGCCCTTCTAACTTCTTCGCTAGTTATATCTGTAGTAAGTTTCAAATATACAGGTGCTGCGTATGCATGGGTAAAATTTCTGCAACAGGATTTGGGCGGCCGTTTGTCAGTTGTGGGAACATTGATTTTTCGTAAAATTGGTAAAAAAGAACACGTCTCATGGATGTGTCTGTGTCCAATCCAGAACATCTCATAGATGTTTAATGCAGCGTATGTGGTTTACTGGGTTGTTTGACGATCCGCCTTAGCCACAGCTCCTTGGTGGCTTGATGGCTATGACGTTCTGCTGTGGAACACAAGGTTGGGCGCGATTCCCAGCTACGGCCGCCGTGTTTCGATGAAAGTCCAATTAAAGAAAAAGGGCGAGTAGGTGGATATAGGTGTACTATTTACCTTCACGGTACAGAACTCTACGTCGTCGATATTAATCAGGCGCTCCCCCCCCCCCCCCTCCATATCTAAGTAGACCTCTGGGATGTTTATTCTCATCAGCCTATTAAACGAAGACCAGTCCAAGCGATTATGAGTTACGCTGTTCTGCGTCAGCCGACTTCATCTTGTGCCGGAAATTTTTCCTAAACTCATTGCACGCTATCCTATGCTGCCTCCGACTGCGCTGCTGTTCCATTGACTGCCTTTCTGTTACTCTTAACAGACTATACAGGTTGTTGGCTCTACGCATTGAATGACCTTTCCAATTCGACTACTTCCTCTTTATCTCATCTATAGAGTATCAGCTGCACTTTCTTTGTAACCTGTCTTCCTATCTCTCAACGTCACGCCTTCATTTTTTGTTAGGGACGTTCAGCTCCAATAGTTATAATTATATATCACACAATGTCCCACTTAATTAATGATTGCCCGGTATTTCTGGTTCACGGTCTATGTGAGTGAGTGAGTGAAACAACTTTAATCTATGTGTATGGTTTTCTGCACTGCACGCGCCGCCGGTTACATAGTCATTTGTTCCACAGGACTAGGTATGCAAGGTTAGAAACGTGGTATTTATTTTTTGTGAGTGCGTTTTGCTGAGGTCCTCCCTTCGACTTGGCTCCGCGCAACATGAAACGGTTCGCCATCCTCAAGCTTCATCTGCCACGGTGGCGCAGCGGCTGTTGTGTTCACCTGCAGAACACGAGGTTACGCTAAGGCTGTGCGAATATTCGAAATCGGATCGAATTGCTTTGGCTATTCTATTCTTATGCGATTCGATCATTCACTATTGAAACTGTCCAATATTCGATCCTGTCCGAATATAAGCGATAGCACAACTTGGAAGCCTCGGGGGAGGAAGACTGGTGCAAGTTGTGACTGCTACGGATGATTCTGTCGCAAGAGAGGTCACGGCGCTGCGCAGAGGCGCCATTTCCTGAGCGAACGCATGCGACTCCTGGTGAATAATTTCCAGTCATTCAATAAAAATGCTTCGCTTTTAGACTGCTTATGAATTTGTCCTGTTGATTTAGGTGAGGCGAATTGTTATTTTACAGTTTCGGCATGCTTGAACCTCTTTAAGACAATGTACGTTGCTCTAGTATTACACTAATCTCCTTTAACGAACGCGCACTCTATCTGATGAGGTGCCGTTCTTTTCTTTTTCTATCACTGCAATGCGATGATGTACCAGAGGGCAAGTAGTTGACAAGTAGTTGCTTGTCATTTACAAACCGCCACATCCCTCACTTCAGAAGAGTGGAATTTTGGGCCTATTGGTGATGCATATTTGAGTACCGTGAAGCGCGAAAGCCGGGACAATGTGAGGCGAGCGCTTGAGCCATGTGTCTCGCTCACCGTGGTCTCGCCTCACATTGTCCAGTCCGTCGCGCTTCACCGCACTAAAATATCCCTCGTGCCGTCCTGATAAAGCAGGCTCAGACGGGTACTCCTTTAACTCCCTGCACGGGCCCTCCACATCCGCAGCTCTCATTCTACTGACCCTTCCACCTTGCCCCACTGAGTGGGGTACCCCAAGGGACCGCACCTCATTTGGGAATGTCCTGCCATCCGGCCCCATCTCACCTAACTACCCCAATCGCAGCTGCGAGCGCCGGAGTTGTGCCAGGAATACGCCCTGGTATTGGAATACCCTGGAATAAATGTGTTGTACCCCTAGCGGACAAATAAAATTTTGATCATCAACTAGACCCTTAATCTCAACTATTTATTCTAAAACCTCAAGAATGTCAAAATCAAATATACGTGCTATACTTAACGAGTTCTGCGGAATTAAGTAGATGAAGTTTCTCAGTTAAATTAGCATATGTTTTTGTCGACTGTCTGGCTGTCGCAATGCCATCTGCTAAAGTTTCCTGGTTAGCATTAGCATAGACCCATCGCGGTGGCCGCATTCCGACGGGGGCGGCCAACGAAAACGACCAAGCACTTATGTTTATGCGGGCGATAAAGAAACCCAGGTAGTCGAAAATATATGAAATATTTTAAATCTTAATTGATTCGTCTGGTTTGACGTCCCAAAGCAAACATTATAGGGCTTATGAGAAACGCCGTAATTTGACCACCCGGAGTTCTTTGACGCGCACTTAAATACAAGTACACCGTCGTTCTTGGATTTCGCTTCCCATCGAAATGGAGCCGCCGCAGCCAGGTGTCGAGACCGCTACCTAACCACTGATTCACCACGGCGGCTAAGCAAGCATAAAGACAAGGACGGCATAGGGGCAATTAAATGTGTTTTAACCCAAATTCAGCATTAATATTCTTGTATCTTTATATATCCTTGGCCCCTCTCGCTCATGAATCGCACGTTTTAATTAAGAGAGACAGGTGGATTAATTACCTTTTCCCTTCCGTGGCTTCCTTTTCTGCTGGCTTCATAGAGACATAACAAACCGCGGTGTAATACGCAAAAAAGAAAATAGTTTATTTAACACTATAAATGTCACGTCCCAATTATAACGTCCCAGGGTTACACGAGGGTTTAAAACATGACGGTCCCGCCACGCACCACTAGTGCGCGGCCCGCGCGCTGCTGTATGCAAATAAGTCCAGTTCAAAAACCACGCGCTTACGCGCTAAGCGAGGCACACGACCCCGGACAATATGCCAAGGTCAACGTGGTCGCTCAGCCAGATTACTGCGAAGTGAGCGTCCGGAGCTTATATCTTCAATGCGGGACCCAGAGAGAGATTCATATTGGCGTGCAGGTGGCGCCATTTCAGCCGAAGCAAGGCTTTGTCGTCCACTTCCTGTTCACGGAATTAACACCCCGGCGAATTTCGCGCATCCCGGGATCCCACCGACGTATTTCACCACGTCGTCGACCGTCCATCTTTTCGTATCCTCTACCTTCTTCTTCTTTCTGGGGTTTTACGTGCCAAAACCAGTTCTGATTATAAGGCACGCCGTAGTGGAGGGCTCCGGATTAATTTTGACCACCTGGGGTTCTTTAACGTGCACTACAACGCAAGAACACGGGCGTTTTTGCATTTCGCCTCCATCGAAATGCGGCCGCCGGGGCCGGGATACGTATCCTCTACCGGCAGTTCCGATGGCTCCAGCAGCGTGTCCCTGCCTGCTTGCCAGGCCTGCGCCCATGGGAAGCAAACTGCAGGTCAGGGTTAGGCGCCGGTGCAGTCGACGTTGCGTTTGCGACAGGAATCCGAGTTGGGGACGGCGCTGAAGCGCTCACTTCTTCCATGGCCACGTGCCCGCTATCAGTTGCATCAGACGTTGAGTGCCTTCGAAGATACGTTCGGAGCCGGGCCCGCATCCGATGCCGTGATCAGTTACGAGGACACGTTCGGGATCGGATCGCAATCCTGAGCGGCAGCAGGCAGGCGTTTGCAGGTGCACACCACGGTCGGGGTCGGGTCGTGCTTCGGGCTCGTGACACACGGCATCAATATCGGCGGCGGTAGTGCCTCACAGCTCGCGTTCGAAGCTCGAATTACCGGCCGCAGCTAACGTAGCCGCCTCATCCCGATTCGGAGCGTGGTCGACGACAGCCGGGGCATCGTTGGTGCTTTCGAATGCCGGACGAGAATCCAGAACCACCAGTCCGGCCCGCACGTGACGGGTAGCACGTCCAGACTCCGGAGAGTTTCGTTCGTCCAAACCGATCGAGAATGGTTCGGTCGACCCTTGCACGACGTTTCCGGCGATAACGTGCGTCATGACGCCCGCCAGGGACGCCAGTTCGGGTAGGTGGTCGAAGAGTTCGGACATGCTCGCCTCCTTCACCGGAGGCAGGGAGGCGAGCCAGCGCTCCAGGCTTGCGCGAGACACCAAGCGAGAGCCACATCGCCGTCCGCCACGCCGGAGTCGCATTGTTCCGCAGGTCACGGTGCTCGCTGTCGTCGCCGTTTCCTCGCGCTGGGCGCGACGGTTACTTGCGCTCCGCCGATGGTTTACCATCGCACTTTCTTTTGCTAGCACTACCGAGTCGTAGCAATGGCGTCGTTCACTTGTCGTTTCTTTGTTGAAATGAGAGCCCGGCAGGGGGCAGCGGTAAGGTTTACGGAGCGAACCACCAGGATGAACAATTTGCTGATGATGATGTCACTGTCGCGTGGTCGCGCGCGGAGGTTTTTGTTTCGAGTGTAACTGGGTTTCGGTTTTGTAATAAAGCGCTCGATCATGGAGTGGGAACTGTAGGCGTACATTCTCTTGATTGATTGATGATTGATTGAATGATTGATTGATTAATGCACCCTGATGACGAGGTATTAGTGTCTCGGGGATTTGCTGGCGTTCCCCACGCACTCAATTAATCGGACCGAGGTCCCTGTGCTTTTTTTTTTTTTGCAGATTTTGGAAAATAAAATTTAATGAAGGAATAAGATTTACCACTGTGCTCGAGATGAAGACAACATCGCAAGGGCCACTCAACAGTAGGGGTGTGCGAATATTCGAAACCTTGGAATAACGAATCGAAAATTGGCCAATACCATGCGGCCTTCGAATCAAGTCATCCCTATTGGAATATAGGAATATTTTAAAATAGTTTCGAATATTTCCAATATTTCAAACTACCAACTCACGTAAAAATACCGCTAACTGTGCGTGATCAAACGTAACGTGATCAATTTTATCCCGGTGACCATAGCATAGACATAAATTAGTATTAGTAAATTATTCTTATTATAAAAGAGTATATATTACGTAGTGGAGCATGCTACGTCACTTAGGCAGGCAGACTTTCGCGATCAAATCGCTGTCATTTACAATCACAAATGAGTCCTCAGCATGCGAATAAGTTGCTCATTCGCTGCTAATGCTTCATTTGAATTTTTCGAAACAGCATTTGCCAACTTTTTAAACCGCTTCAAGCGATGAAGTACAAGTTTAGCGCAAAATTAAATAAGAAAAAGATGGCATGGCGATACATCCGGTCGTGATAGTTTCGTAGTTTCGTTTTCGGTCTCGGCATCATCGCGGGCGCCTGTTCCGCTCTACAGCGTTTGGTTGCGTGTTGCGTGGCTCGAAAAACGTTGACTTCGCGGGAAACAGCCAGAAAATGCCTTGTGTGTGTAATGTTCAGGGCTGCATAAATGGCCCAAGGTGCTTGCTCAGGGGCAGCGGCAGTGTTGACTCGATTGTGTCCTTACAAGTGGTGCGGCGCGGTGATCCCCGGCTCCCCGGCGTTCGCACTGGCTCAGTGCTCTGCCGATGATAAAATGGCAAAATATCCAAAGACACCGATGGTGTGCGCTCTGCATTTCTCGCCCTCGGATTATGTGTATAATCCTCCTCCTCCCCCCCCCATATCTAAGTAGACCTCTGGGATGTTTATTCTCATCAGCCTATTAAACGAAGGCCAGTCCAAGCGATTCTGAGTTACACTGTTCTGCGTCGGCCGACTTCATCTGGTGCCGGAAATTTTTCTTAAACTCATTGCACGTTATCCTATGCTGCCTCCGACTGCGCTGCTGTTCCATTGACTGCCTTTCTGTTACTCTTAACAGACTATACAGGTTGTTGGCTCTACGCATTGAATGACCTTTCCAATTCGACTACTTCCTCTTTATCTCATCTATAGAGTATCAGCTGCACTTTCTTTATAACCTGTCTTCCTATCTCTCAACGTTACGCCTTCATTTTTTGTTAGGGACGTTCAGCTCCAATAGTTATAATTATATATCACACAATGTCCCACTTAATTAATGATTGCCCGGTATTTCTGGTTCGCGGTCTATGTGAGTGAGTGAGTGAAACAACTTTAATCTATGTGTATGGTTTTCTGCACTGCACGCGCCGCCGGTTACATAGCCATTTGTTCCACAGGACTAGGTATGCAAGGTTAGAAACGCGGTATTTATTTTTTGTGAGTGCGTTTTGCTGAGGTCCTCCCTTCGACTTGGCTCCGCGCAACATGAAACGGTTCGCCATCCTCAAGCTTCATCTGCCACGGTGGCGCAGCGGCTGTTGTGTTCACCTGCAGAACACGAGGTTACGCTAAGGCTGTGCGAATATTCGAAATCGGATCGAATAGCTTTGGCTATTCTATTCTTATGCGATTCAATCATTCACTATTTGAAACTGTCCAATATTCGATCCTGTCCGAATATAAGTGAAAGCACAACTTGGAAGCCTCGGCGGAGGAAGACTGGTGCAAGTTGTGACTGCTACGGATGATTCTGTCGCAAGAGAGGTCACGGCGCTGCGCAGAGGCGCCGTTTCCTGAGCGAACGCATGCGACTCCTGGTGAATAATTTCCAGTCATTCAATAAAAATGCTTCGCTTTTAGACTGCTTATGAATTTGTCGTGTTGATTTAGGTGAGGCGAATTATTATTTTACAGTTTCGGCATGCTTGAACCTCTTTAAGACAATGTACGTTGCTCTAGTATTACACTAATCTCCTTTAACGAACGCGCACTCTATCTGATGAGGTGCTGTTCTTTTCTTTTTCTATCACTGCAATGCGATGATGTACCAGATAGCTGAAAGTAGTTGCTTGTCATTCACAAACCGCCACATCCCTCACTTCAGAAGAGTGGAATTTTCGGCCAATTGGTGATGCATATTTGAGTACGGTGAAGCGCGAAAGCCGGGACAATGTGAGGCGAGCGCTTGAGCCGTGTGTCTCGCTCACGGTGTAAGATATATACTCTTTAGGTGGGGACACTTCTCGGCTTGCTTGCTAGACGCGATCGACCAGATAAAGTAGCAAGGGCGCGCGTCGATCGGGGCGGTGACGGCAGCGGATACCTATCGGCGGAACGACGCAACTTCAGTTAGAACGCAGGCGAGAGCGTGCGCCGACAAGGAACGCGCGCATGCCCTCTCCCCGGTGAGCTACTTTCGTGCGTCACTCAATCACTTCGGATTTCCCGCGAACCGCCGGTTGCTATAACAACGGGAGATTAAACCAATAAAAAGCTTTCTGTGTTGAAGTTGCGTCGTACTGCCGATAGGTATCCGCGGCCGTCACCGGGCCCATCGGCGCGCGCCTTTGCTACTTTATCTGGTCAATCGAGTCTGGCGAGTGTCCTCACCTAAAGAGTATATATCTTACACCGTGGTCTCGCCTCACATTGTCCAGTCCGTCGCGCTTCACCGCACTAAAATATCCCTCATGCCGTCCTGATAAAGCAGGCTCAGACGGGTACTCCTTTAACTCCCTGCACGGGCCCTCCACATCCGCAGCTCTCATTCTACTGACCCTTCCACCTTGCCCCACTGAGTGGGGTACCCCAAGGGACCGCACGTCATTTGGGAATGTCCTGCCATCCGGCCCCATCTCACCTAACTACCCCAATCGCAGCTGCGAGCGCCGGAGTTGTGCCAGGAAAACGCCCTGGTATTGGAATACCCTGGAATAAATGTGTTGTACCCCTAGCGGACAAATAAAATTTTTATCATCATCAACTAGACCCTTAATCTCAACTATTTGTTCTAAAACCTCAAGAATGTCAAAATCAAATATACGTGCTATACTTAAGGTGGGGGGCCACACTCAGTCATTTTTTTGCAAATATTTGATTTTTTGTTTTTTATATTTTGAGATCCCCCAAACATTTAACTACCTATTGCAAAAAACAGTATGTTCCTATCACGATTAGTTTGGGCGTTATAAGGGAGTTTTTGAACCCGTACCCTCGTATTGCGAAACCGAAACTAAATTGCATTGGTTTCGGAAATCAGTTATATTTCTTTCTGTAATTACTATGCTGAGTATTTTTTGTTACCAGCTGTTTGTATTATTAAATGGTATTCTTATGCTTGATTATGCGTTCACTATTCTTCTAAAATCTCTATAAGAACGGTCACAAGGGGGATCCTGACGCTCGAAGAACGTTTGTTGTTTACCTTGGTCAGGCGTCGCTTAGCTGCTGTTTAAATTGCAAATTGCGTTTTTGCAACGCTCGCAGTTGTGAAGGCATAAAAAGTAGACCACTTAGACCACTTTTTAAGTAGTATGGCAAAGGTCAGAGTGCACAGAAGACGCAAACGTAAGTTTGCCGGGAACCAACACACGACGAAGCGTCTGTCTCCTGAGCTAGTGGACGCGGGCGTTTCAGCAAGTGCCAAGAAGCTTGGGAACATCGAGAAAAGCTACGAAGCTCTGTTGCCAGATCCTGCTCTCCAAGGGAACAGGATAGTTGACTTTGATATCCCTTGTTCAGTTTTTTTCAGTGCTAGCATGCCCTGAATGCAAGAATTCATCACTGAAGCTGGAAGAACGCTCTCATCAAGGGATTTGCTCTACCTGTGCAGTTGTGTGTGCTGTGTGTGGCTTCGAGCATTCGTTCAATACATCGAAAAGAACGGTGCGTGCTAATGATAACAATGCTCGACTGGTGTATGCAATGCGCCAGTTAGGGAAAGGGCATGCAGGTGCTACAACGTTATCCAAAGTGATGAACATGCCTCCCCCTGCGCGCCATTCCGCCTACGACAGAACATCATCTCAACTGTCTGCAGCAGCTGAAAAAGTAGCATCGAAGTCGATGACTGATGCTGCTGCAGAAGTTTGTCGTGTCATAAGGAGTGATGAGTGCGGTGTTTCAGGTGACGGAATGTGGCAGAAGCGTGGCCATTCTTCTTTGAACGGCTGTGTGTCGGTGATTTCTGTTGACACAGGAAAAATTATTGATGTTGAGGCACTTTCCAGCACATGCATGGCTTGCAAAACCAAACGAAATTTGAACCCAAACAGTGCTTCATACAAGGAGTGGAAGGCAAGTCACACTTCCTGCCAAGCAAACCATAAAGGAAGTGCAGGTAGTATGGAGACGGTTGGTTTGTACAGAATATTTGAGCGATCACAAGCAACACGAGGCTTGAAGTACCTGGAGTACTATGGTGATGGTGACTCAAAGAGCTATGCCACTGTAAAGGACATGTATGGAGAAAACAGCGTGCAGAAACTTGAATGCATTGGGCATGTTCAGAAGTGTGTCGGCTGCCGCCTGAGGAAACTCAAGAAAACAGTGCGGGGACTTGGAGGTAAAGGAAAGTTGACTGATGCCCTTATTGACCGCCTGCAAAACTACTATGGGATAGCTATAAGAGCTAATGTGGGAAAACTTTCGGAGATGAAACAAGCCACCCTGGCCAGCCTCTTCCACTGCAGCTCTACAGATGCGCAACCAAGACATGGCCTGTGCCCAGTAGGACCGAACAGCTGGTGCGGCTACAAAAAGGTCGAATCCCTCGGCCAAGGGAAGTACGTCCACAAAGGAGGACTTCCGAATGATGTGCTGAGCAGAGTAAAAGCTGTGTACAGCGATCTCTGCTCGGATGAACTTTTATCCAAGTGTCTGCAGCGCAAGACACAAAATGCAAATGAATGCTTCAATGGACTTATATGGCAGCGGGCTCCCAAAGCGGTGTATGTCAGCTTGCCTACAATACGGTTTGCTTTACATGACGCTGTTGCACATTTTAATAATGGTAGCATAAGCACCCTAGACATACTGAGGCAGGCTGGCATTGAACCAGGGTACTACACGACAAGAGCTTGCAATGCCAGAGACCACCAGCGCATGCAGAAGGCTCTACGCAAATCAACTGACGAGACAAAATGGGCTAGGAAGAAAAGGCGAGCAGCAGCACGAACAAAAGGAGACTCTACTGCATCTCACGAGGGCCCCACCTACGAGCCTGGTGCATTTTAGGCCTCTATGTGTTGTTTTTCACATGTTTCACATGGTTTGAACTCTTTATTTATGTTTTTCTCAAAACAAGATTTTGCTTCACCTCATGTTACACAAGCGGTGATAACTTTTTTTTATATGAATATTTTGAAATTGAATTTTGCACACTCATTCCTCTCATACAGATGTGTGAAATGAACCACGATGAAAAACACTGATGCAATAGTTATGACTTTAGAGCCCATTTTGCAAATAAATGTGACCAAAACTGGTCATTTTTCGAACTTCGTTTAGTTTTTGGAGGATTTCTTTTTTAGTGTCTATCACATTATGTTTATCCTGGTTCATTTCATAGGGCATACATTTAGCTACACATATGCCAAAGCTTTCAATTCCTCATTTCAGTAGTTACATTGCTGGCGCGACTACCAATTTTAGCACATTTCTTTATTAGAACTGACTCCCTGAAAAAAATTTGAACTCTTTTTTGCACTTTATATAGTGAAATATGTTACTTAAGACCTGCTTAATCGGACAAAAATTATTATATTCCTGGCTGCTGAATTAAAAAAAAATTTTTGAGTGTGGCCTCCCACCTTAACTAAACGAGTACTGCGGAATTAAGTAGATGAAGTTTCTCAGTTAAATTAGCATATGTTTTTGTCGACTGTCTGGCTGTCGCAATGCCATCTGCTAAAGTTTCCTGGTTAGCATTAGCATACACCCATCGCGGTGGCCGCATTCCGACGGGGGCGGCCAACGAAAACGACCAAGCACTTATGTTTATGCGGGCGATTAAGAAACCCAGGTAGTCGAAAATATATGAAATATTTTAAATCTTAATTGATTCGTCTGGTTTGACGTCCCAAAGCAAATATTATAGGGCTTATGAGAAACGCCGTAATTTGACCACCCGGAGTTCTTTGACGCGCACTTAAATACAAGTACACCGCCGTTCTTGCATTTCGCTTCCCATCGAACTGGAGCCGCCGCAGCCAGGCGTCGAGCCCGCTACCTAACCACTGATTCACCACGGCGGCTAAGCAAGCATAAAGACAAGGACGGCATAGGGGCAATTAAATGTGTTTTAACCCAAATGCAGCATTAATATCCTTGTATCTTTAAATATCCTTAGCCCCTCTTGCTTATGAATCGCACGTTTTAATTAAGAGAGACATGTGGATTGATTACCTTTTCCCTTCCGTGGCTTCCTTTTCTGCTGGCTTCATAGAGACAGAACAAACCGCGGTGTAATACGCAAAAAAGAAAATAGTTTATTTAACACTATAAAAGTCGCGGCACTGTCTTGGAACCGTTATATGAGGAAATTATCACGTCCCAGGGTTACACGAGGGTTTAAAACATGACGGTCCCGCCACGCACCACTAGTGCGCGGCCCGCGCGCTGCTGTATGCAAATAAGTCCAGTTCAAAAACCACGCGCTTAATTCCCGTCGCTAAGCGAGGCACACGACCCCGGACGATATGCCAAGGTCAACGTGGTCGCTCTGCCAGATTACTGCGAAGTAAGCGTCCGGAGCTTAATATCTTCAATGCGGGACCCAGAGAGAGATTCATATTGGCGTGCAGGTGGTGCCATTTCAGCCGAAGCAAGGCTTTGTCGTCCACTTCCTGTTCACGGAATTAACACCCCGGCGAATTTCGCGCATCCCGGGATCCCACCGACATATTTCACCACGTCGTCGACCGTCCAGCTTTTCGTATCCTCTACCTTCTTCTTCTTTCTGGGGTTTTACGTGCCAAAACCAGTTCTGATTATGAGGCACGCCGTAGTGGAGGGCTCCGGATTAATTTTGACCACCTGGGGTTCTTTAACGTGCACTACAACGCAAGCACACGGGCGTTTTTGCATTTCGCCTCCATCGAAATGCGGCCGCCGGGGCCGGGATACGTATCCTCTACCGGCAGTTCCGATGGCTCCAGCAGCGTGTCACTGCCTGCTTGCCAGGCCTGCGCCCATGGGAAGCAAACTGCAGGTCAGGGTTAGCCGCCGGTGCAGTCGACGTTGCGTTTGCGACAGGAATCCGAGTTGGGGACGGCGCTGAAGCGCTCACTTCTTCCATGGCCACGTGCCCGCTATCAGTTGCTTCAGACGTTGAGTGCCTTCGAAGATACGTTCGGAGCCGGGCCCGCATCCGATGCCGTGATCAGTTACGAGGACACGTTCGGGATCGGATCGCAATCCTGAGCGGCAGCAGGCTGGCGTTTGCAGGTGCACACCACGGTCGGGGTCGGGTCGTGCTTCGGGCTCGTGACACACGGCATCAATATCGGCGGCGGTAGTGCCTCACAGCTCGAGTTCGAAGCTCGAATTACCGGCCGCAGCTAACGTAGCCGCCTCATCCCGATTCGGAGCGTGGTCGACGACAGCCGGGGCATCGTTGGTGCTTTCGAATGCCGGACGAGAATCCAGAACCACCAGTCCGGCCCGCACGTGACGGGTAGCTCGTCCAGACTCCGGAGAGTTTCGTTCGTCCAAACCGATCGAGAATGGTTCGGTCGACCCTTGCACGACGTTTCCGGCGATGACGTGCGTCATGACGCCCGCCAGGGACGCCAGTTCGGGTAGGTGGTCGAAGAGTTCCGACATGCTCGCCTCCTTCACCGGAGGCAGGGAGGCGAGCCAGCGCTCCAGGCTTGCGCGAGACACCAAGCGAGAGCCACATCGCCGTCCGCCACGCCGGAGTCGCGTTGTTCCGCAGGTCACGGTGCTCGCTGTCGTCGCCGTTTCCTCGCGCTGGGCGCGACGGTTACTTGCGCTCCGCCGATGGTTTACCATCGCACTTTCTTTTACTAGCACTACCGAGTCGTAGCAATGGCGTCGTTTACTTGTCGTTTCTTTGTTGAAATGAGAGCCCGGCAGGGGGCAGCGGTAAGGTTTACGGAGCGAACCACCAGGATGAACAATTTGCTGATGATGATGTCACTGTCGCGTGGTCGCGCGCGGAGGTTTTTGTTTCGAGTGTAACTGGGTTTCGGTTTTGTAATAAAGCGCTCGATCATGGAGTGGGAACTGTACGCGTACATTCTCTTGATTGATTGATGATTGATTGAATGATTGATTGATTAATGCACCCTGTTGACGAGGTATTAGTGTCTCGGGGATTTGCTGGCGTTCCCCACGCACTCAATTAATCGGACCGAGGTCCCTGTGCCCCCTTTTTTTTTTGCAGATTTTGGGAAATAAAATTTAATGAAGGAATAAGATTTACCACTGTGCTCGAGATGAAGACAACATCGCAAGGGCCACTCAACAGTAGGGGTGTGCAAATATTCGAAACCTTGGAATAACGCATCGAAAATCGGCCAATACCATGCGGCCTTCGAATCGAGTCATCCCTATTGGAAAATAGGAATATTTTAAATAGTTTTCGAATATTTCCAATATTTCAAACTACCAACTCACGTAAAAATACCGCTAACTGTGCGTGATCAAACGTAACGTGATCAATTTCATCCCGGTGACCATAGCATAGACATAAATTAGTATTAGTAAATTATTCTTATTATAAAAGAGTAGATAGGTGGAGCATGCTACGTCACTTAGGCAGGCAGACTTTCGCGACCAAATCGCTGTCATTTACAATCACAAATGAGTCCTCAGCATGCGAATAACTTGCTCATTCGCTGCTAATGCTTCATTTGAATTTTTCGAAACAGCATTTGCCAACTTTTTAAACCGCTTCAAGCGAGGAAGTACAAGTTTAGCGCAAAATTAAATAAGAAAAAGATGGCATGGCGATACATCCGGTCGTGATAGTTTCGTAGTTTCGTTTTTGGTCTCTGCATCATCGCGGACGCCTGTTCCGCTCTACAGCGTTTGGTTGCGTGTTGCGTGGCTCGAAAAACGTTGACTTCGCGGGAAACAGCCAGAAAATGCCTTCAGACAAAAACTGCATGCATTCCTGAAGGTCCCTCTTTTATTCGAGCTGAACTTCCTGTTTCTCTTTATTGTCCCTTTAAAGGGGCCCTGAACCTTTTTTTTTTTTAATCGAATTGGGGATGTGCACTTGAACTTAAAATAGGCAATTTCAGAAATACTATGCCGCGAGAAGTACCTCAATGCGTTCAGCTGAAGCGGAATTATTGGCGATCAAACATGCCCTTCGCGGTGCTTCCGCTCTTTCTTCAATGCCTTGCACTGCAAAGGCTGCGCCGGAGCAGGGCGTGCCCACAACGCTCCGCCGACTGAACGTCACCGTGGCGCGCAATTCAAATTTGGCTCGCTGGTCAAAGTTTGCTTCAAATTTGATTTTGGATGCTAACGTAGACGCCACTACTTCCGATTTTAAAGGGATACGGACACAAGAGTTGGCGGGTGGTTTTTTGCGTCGGAACAGAAGCTGAACTGTTGAAAATGACAAATACAACAAGCTGCTTTGAAAAAAAAAAAAAAAAAAGAATGAGAAACGTCTTTTTTTTTTTTTTTGCGATTTTCAGTTGCACCTTGCCTCCAAGCGGCCGCCGGCCGAAGCTGAAATTTGACGTCATAGCAACCACCCGCGCGCGCGCGCGCGCGGCCAAGGTCGGCCACAGCCGTCGCAGTGTTTCCGGAGGTACATGTCGGTCCCTTGCACTGCAGCATTTGTTTCGGCGATCTTCGCACGTGGTCCGTCTGAAACATTAGACAGTTTTAGTTTAGCGTTTTTACGCTCCGCTTAGCCGCTGAGCGGAGCGGAAGCACGAATGCGCATGCGTCCTCCGCTTAGCCGTAAGCGGACTAGCGGAGCGAGAAACACGGTGTGGTCGACGCACGCGCTCTCTCTCGCGCGTACATCGAAGCACCTTGCATCGAGGTACTAGTCGCGCGAGCGCGAATAACTTGTATAATACACCTCCAACTGGTTGTTTAAGAAAATAAAGTGAACAGCACAGCTAACAAAAACGTCGCCAGCGCATTGGCGTTAGAAAGGATTGGATTGGATTCGAAATGCAACCTCGCTGGCTATCACGTGACGTTCACTAAGTCGACGCTTCCTTTCCAACTCGATAAAATGGACCGGCAACGCATTACAAGCACCCGTCTGATACTACATGAACAAATAATTTATATATAGATATTCGCCTTACTTTGTAAAAGTGACAAAACGGTTTTTTATTTTGTTTCACTACGCTGAATTTGGCCAGAGGGCGCTGCAACAACGAAAGGTCCGCTCCGCTACGCTACACGCATAACTAAAACGTGAAAATCACCGGCCGCTCCGCTGTGGAGCGGGGCAGCTCGGAGCGGAGCGGACCGTAAAGACGCTCAACTAAAACACTCTATTATCCCCGTCGGCGCTCCGCGCAGGTGGTGCGTCTTACATGTGCCTTCCCGTGGTCGTCGTTCGGTATTGACGCGTTCGTCACGGCGGAAGGAAATGTCCAGACATTGCTGTTATAACAGCATCGTCGGTCGTGACACGCCGTCGCACACGTTTCCCAGAGACGAGAAGGTGCAGTGGCGCACCGACGGGGGGTGGGGGGGTGAAATGCCCAAGGCTGGGCACGAAGGCAGTAATGTCTTTAAAAATGTTGGCAAAGCGTATTAAAACAATACAAGGCTAGCGCGCGCGCGCGCGACTCACGAGATCAGTCCTACATGGCAGTGGGGCAGACACACACACAGCTCTGCTTCTCCACAGGCTAAAAGCAGGAAAAACTGGAGTGAACGCCAGACAGGTGCTGCCATCTGTCGGGCGGCTGGCGAAGTGGACGTGAGAGTCTCGGAGGTACTGAAATATCACAGCAGTTGCTCACGCTGACGGCATAAACTATTATTCAGTCATCCACGCAGTGCTGAAGTACCCCGCAGCTGCCTCGCCTGCGTGTGCTCTTGAAAAAGGAAGTTTACAGAGGAAATGTCAAATAATTCTTGCACAAGTGTCTTGTGCAGAACGAAATCTTCGCGCTACGGTTCGCGAAAACCTGACCGGCACTTCCACGGCCGCCTGCTCTTCTTCGTCGCTTAACGCTTAAGGCTCGTAACCTTAAGCGGTAATATTTCTTGCCAAGTTGGAATGGTCCTCGTCTTCAGACGTGTACTCATAGCTGGTAGAGGCACCAGAACTCGAATCCATGCTCGCGATGGCGGTGTCGGCGCGCTTCGAATGACCGCGGCCGGCCGGCTGGCTATCCGAAGAGGGTGTCGTGACGTCACGCCTTCCAACTCCCGCGGGTCGGGCGGCGAGGCGCGCACTCACAAAAACACCAAGAATAAAGCCATCGGCTCAAAAATGAGCTAAGTGACTACTTCTTTTCGGTGTAATCACACACTGAGGATTCATTTTCAGAATTTTCGTAAATTTTTTAGATTTTGTGTCCGTATACCTGTAAGCCAAACGCGGTTGTCCTCAGCGAGCCGCAGTGCGCTTAGCCAGTGGACTCGTCGCGGCATCCCGCGGCTGCCACGGTATCTACGCTACGTAGCAGACCGCGGCTACTGTATAGTGCGTATTTATTTATTTATTTATTTATTTATTTATTTATTTATTTATTTATTTATTTATTTATTTATTTATTTATTTATTTATTGTACCCTCAAGACAGAGGTATTACAGAGGGGAGTGGGTAAAAGAAGACATACATAAGTAACTAACAAAGCCGCAAACATGTTTAGTTAACACAGCAAAATTGATTAGATAATTGTATCAGGAAGCGATGATGTCAGATATGGCCGAACGAAACTTTGAGTTGTCCTTGATTGCAACAACTGCGCCGGGAAGGTGGTTCCATTCTTGAGAGTTACTGGGAATAAATTATTCTTGACAGGTTCTGGTGTGACAACGAATTATTCCAACCTAATGGCTATGATCAATGCGAGAGGAAATGTATGTAGGAGATGATATAAGATTGTCGCGCAGGTAGGTATTGTGGAAATATAGTTTATGAAAAAAGCAAGGCGAAAGCACTTACGTCGGGCTGAGAGCAAAGGAAGTAGCAAGGGATTTTTCATGGAAGTTACGCTTGAATTGCGACTATAATTACTACAAATGAAACGCGCAGCATTGTTTTGGTTTAGTTCAAGTGATTGAATAAGGGTTTCAAGGTGCGGGACCCAGATGGATGAGGCGTACTCCATTTTACTCCTAATAATCGTTGTGTAAAGATTAACTTTAATGACATAGGAGCAGAAGAAAAATTTCGACGAATATAACCTAGCATGCGGTTAGTATTGTTGATTACCTTATCGATGTGTACCGACCAGGAAAGTGTCGAGGTTATGTGGACGCCTAGGTATTTATAGGATGTTACGGCTTCTAGGGGAGTATTATTAAGATAATAGTCCTGCGGAGGAATATTGTTGCGAGTTACACGCATACATTTACATTTAGTTACATAAGTTGCATTAACCATACGTCACACCAGTTAGAGATAGCGTTAATATCGTCTTGTAGGAACTTGTTATCAGAACTGTCTGAGATTTCACGGAGGATAAAACAGTCATCTGCGGAAAGGTAAATGCTAGAAGAAACATTATTGGGTAAATCGTTAACGTAAATTAAGAAAAGAAGAGGGCCTAGAACTGATCCTTGGGGCACACCAGAGTCTACGGAGCTAAATGAGGATATATGGTTATTTGACGCAGCGTACTGTGACCGATTAAGAAGAAAATGTTCAAGCCATGCAAACAGGTTAGGATCAAGACTAAGTTTGCGAAGTTTAAATAGAAGCAATCTATGACACAGTTTGTCGAAGGCCTTGGCGAAGTCAAAGAAAACACGGTCTGCGAATGAACCTTTGTCAAGAATAAGATGAAGGCTGTGAGTAAGAGAAAAAGTTGAGTTTCGCAAGGGGGGGGGGGGGGGGGGGGGGGGGAGGGTAAGTTTTTTCGGAAACCATGTTGTGCTTTAGAGAAAAATGAATTATTGTCTAAGTGCTTTGCTAAATGTGAGTACAAAATATGCTCAAGGACCCTTACAAGGAATGCTGGTGAGGGAAATGGGGTGGTAGTTGAGGGGCGAATTTTCGCTACCGGACTTGTGAAGTGGGACCACCTTCCCGACCTTCCTATCTGCAGGAAGCTGATGGGTGTCTAAAGATTGCTGAAAAATTCTTGAAAGTAGAACGCAGATGAATAAACAACAGTATTTTTCAGAAATGTTTGCCTTAATCAAATCAGCACCAGGACTTGATGACAACTTCAGACCTTTAATTACATTTTCGACCCCAAGAGGTTCAATGATTATAAAATCCATAGCTGGGTAATTGCAACACTCAAAAGTTGGAAGCACAGGATCAGTACATGCGACAAAGTTGTCACAAAATACAGAATTAAGTACACGAAGACATACATCATCGGGTACCGGTGAACCACTGGAATTGATCAGCGTGAACGAATTATCTTTTGAGGGGTTAATAACACGGCAAAACTTTTGGGGGTTATTCGCAACTATTTTGAGCAATGTGTGTACGTGGAATGCCTTTTTGGCAAGTTTTGTAGCCTCTATGTAGATATCGTTTACCTCCTTATAATCATCCCATTTCGAAGCCAGTGCACTTTTATTTGCTATTCGATACAGCCGTTTTTTCCGGTTGGAAATCATTTTTAGCTGGCAGTTGAACCAGGGCTTCTTAACATTGCATGATATTATACTTGACGGAATAAACTTATAGGTGAGCTCATATATTTTATTTTTGAAAACGATCCAGTTCTCATCAACAGTGCGATCATCAAATTGACTTAAGAAAGGATCAAGAAAGTTAGCTCGCTCAATAATAATATCGTCAAAATTTTCCCTGTCATAGTGATAAATTACTTTTTTTTTTCAACAACTGGTTTAAACACAGGAGAAAATATGTTGAACGAAAGACCCAGGTGATCGCTTAAGCCCGGTAAGCATAAAAAATTAGTAACCATGTCAGGATGAGAGCATAAGATTAAGTCAAGGATGTTAGCAGTGCTGGCTGAGATCCTTGTTGCTTCCAATGCTAATTGTGATAGGGAAAATAAAGAGCAGAGATCAAGAAAGTCATTACTTTGCGATGAAAATGGATAACAGCGCGGAGGATCAGTAGTCCAGCATATGTTGGGGAAGTTGAAATCCCCCTATAATATAATGGGATTTGAAGGATGCCGCAAAATAAGTGTGTTAAGCACATCGTGAAGCTCAGCGGTGAAAATGGGTGGGTAGGAGGCAGTGCGGTAGCAAACAACTATCGTAATTTTACGATGACCGATATCAACGCAAGCACACACAACTTCCAGGTTACAGTGAATGTGGATTTGATGACTCTGCAGGGACTTTGAAATAGCGAGTAGTACGCCTCCGCCTTGGCGAACAGTGTGATCGCAACGGAAGGTATACGAAAACGAGACAGGTCAGTCGATTTCACAATCTTGCAGTTGAGGTTGTAGCCACGTTTCAGTTAATGCAATAATACCAGCATCACAGCTATTGACGAGCGAGTCAAGTGCCTTGCGCTTGCTAATCACACTTCTAGCGTTAGCAACAAGCACTGAGGCTTGTGCTGTTAGATATACCGTTGCCCCTCGCGAGTTCCTACGTAGCAGGGTGATGACGCGGATTGTCAGGTACGCCTGCGTGATCCGGAACAGCACTTTTAACCTGCTTAACGCTGTCACTTGTTGGATCATACATGAATCATTTCCTATCAATGAAAAGCTTGTTAAAACGTAGTTCAAATGAGGCGGAATCAGGCTGGTTTTTACCAAATTCGAGAAGCTTATGCGCAACGTTTGCTTTGTGCATGGCAAGGCTTGAGCGCGTGCTCGCGCTCATATGCTCGTCCGGCCGTGCTACGTGGTGCGGACCAGCTTTGTCCTTCACCGGCTTGACCGACGCCAGTTATAGTCAGTTATTTCTCAAAGCCAAAGAAAAAGAAGGGTAGCAAGACAAGCCAGAATACAAAAATGCGTATTTTTACTTTCCACGTGTTATTTATTTATTCAATTTATTTAGGGAATATTGCAGGCCATCAGGAGGCCCTAGCAGGAGTGGATATAAATACGTTCCACTAATACAAGCGTACATACAATGCAGATGCAATGTTATGTCATGTTCGTGTTATACCGGTTGTCCCACGTGACTTGAGCCAAACTTTAAATATATGAAAATGCCACGTTGCTGGACAAAACCGAGGTAATGTTGTTTGCCATCGCTTGGAGATACACAGATTATTTTTTCCATTCCGTCTAATTACGTAATTGCATGGTCTTAATTAATTAATAAATATGTCAAATATTATAATTAGATTAAAAGTGTCAATGAGAAAATTGTAGAGGAGCGTGAAAAACTCCCCATACGGCTTCCTGTTGCCGGTGGCGGTGGCCTGGCGGCAGAGCATCCGTCTCGTATGCGGGAGGTACCGAGTTGATATCCCGGTGCCGCTTTTTTCTCCACCGCTTTTTTCTAATGGGTAGAAAACTCCAGCAGCAGACTCCCCGGGTCTGCTGCTCGGCTTTCGTGGGGGTTCGCATCTCGAAAAGGGGGCCCAATAGAGATTTACGAGCTGCCTCTGGGCACCTGGTTGTCCAACCACAGACGAACAGGTTTGAAGAGCTGTGGGAGGCAAGTGCTGCCGCCAGGTCAGGCCTCGGAAACTCCGCTGTTTTTCTGTGCACGCGAATTGCAGCGCCACCCATGAAATGGATGCGAAACCAAAATCGCTTTTACTTTTTTTTTTCTGGTCAACCCTCTCTCAATTTTCGTTTCTCTCTCGCCTCCAGATATCGGCGGCGCGGCTGGCGCGGCCCGTGCTCGCCGTCGGCCGTGCTGCCAATTGCTGACGTCCAAAACGTCAGCAATTTTTTTTCTGGCATTATGCGGTCAGTTTTGCGGTTTTCGCCTTCCTCGCTAGCAGTGTGGGCCATGTGGTACCCTACCGTTGCACGTTTGTCGGCTTTCTTCCGCAATGTCTCGCAGCTGTCGCTGTTCGTGTGTACAAACACATCAAGACGAAGTGAGCCATGCGACGTGAAATTCTGACGCATCCCTAAAGACAACAGGTGAGCACTTTGCAGTTTACTTCCCGGTTTTTATTTGTGATAGTAATTGTGCGCAGTCGTACATGGCTGTCCGGTGGTGAGGCAGGAGCTAGCTGATTTGAGAACACCTCAACGATGCAGTAAATCGTTATGCCACAAACAGCGAACATAAAGCTCCCGATAAATATAGTACCACCTGTGCGTATCGCAAGGAACATGTGTGTAGGTGTGCGCTTTGTACTTATTTCTAGCTAATTGGTCGCCATCGTTTAAAAATGCGTTTCTGCGAATTAGGGTCGAAATGTCACAACTAGTACTCTGCCGCGACGCGAAACGAGCTCAGTTTTGTATGTTCCAACTGTGATGTTATAATTTATTATCTTCACTGTTCTTCAGGATGGAAGCGTTTTTAACCTACGCTGAAAGGATGGACCTAATGGTTTTGCCCAGAGACAAGGTCAACAACCGCAGAATAAGCTCGGCGCACTTCACGGAGGTGGATTTCATGGACCGAGCCCACTGCGCACAAGCACGAATGCACGGTGTAACGCCTGGCACGGCCAGATAGGAGACAAACGCGCGCTTCGGTTCGGCGGTGCATCTGATAACGCCCCCGACAAAAAAAAAAAAAAAAAAAAAGAAAGATCGCGCCGCGGACAGCTAAAGAAATTAAAAAAAAAGCACTGCGCGAAAAATGAGGGGAGGGGAGGCGATACATGCATGGAGGGATAGGAAAGTCTTGAGGGAAAGGAGAAGCGAGCGGATCAACGTTACTATAGCAACGTTATCATAAATCAGGAAGCAAAAAAAAAATGCTATAGCGGGAGAAGGAGGGTAAAAAAGAAATCGCGCCGCTTTTCTTTTTTTTTTTCGCCGCCGTAGTACCGTCATCCGTCCGCTAGGGCTTAACTGAAGTGCGCCTTGGCGCTAGCGTCGACTGAGCGTCTGCTATACAGAACCAATGGGAGGTATAGAAAGATTCACCCCCCTGGCCAGGTAACTACCGACAAGCACGCTCCCGGCCTAGAGCTCGGTGGTTATGGGACCTCGACGTTTGGAAAGGGGTATTTGTCTCAGATTTGAAGTCGGATCTGAGACAAATACCCCTGAGCAACAATGGAGAGGAATTACAACAAATGATTGAGGACCTTCATCGAGAAAGTGCAAGAATTGGGTTGAAGATGAATATGCAGAAGACAAAAATAATGTTCAATAGCCTGGCAAGGGAACAAGAATTCAGGATCGCCAGTCAGCCTCTAGAATCTGTAAAGGAATATGTTTATCTAGGTCAATTACTCACAGGGGACCCTGATCATGAGAAAGAAATTTACAGAAGAATAAAACTAGGTTGGAGTGCATACGGCAGGCATTGCCAAATCCTGACTGGGAGCTTACCACTGTCGTTGAAAAGAAAAGTGTACAATCATTGCATTCTACCGGTGCTAACATACGGGGCAGAAACTTGGAGGTTAACAAAGAAGCTCGAGAACAAGTTAAGGACCGCACAAAGAGCAATGGAACGAAAAATCTTAGGAGTAACGTTAAGAGACAGGAAGAGAGCGGTGTGGATCAGAGAACAAACGGGGGTAGACGATATTCTAGTTGACATTAAGCGGAAGAAATGGAGCTGGGCAGGCCATGTAATGCGTAGGATGGATAACCGGTGGACCATTAGGGTTACAGAATGGATACCAAGAGAAGGGAAGCGCAGTCGAGGACGGCAGAAAGTCAGGTGGGATGATGAGGTTAGGAAATACGCAGGCGCAAGTTGGAATACGCTAGCGCAAGACAGGGGTAATTGGAGATCGCAGGGAGAGGCCTTCGTCCTGCAGTGGACATAAATATAGGCTGATGATGATGATTTGTCTCCAACCCGAAGGCGTCCCCACCTCAACAGGTGCATTTGGGGTGCCACGTGGGCAATTTGGTGCCCGAACATCACTTTTTACGTTCTACATAAAACTGTTTTTCCAAGCATGAGTGAAGCCCGCGAATACACGCAATGTGCCGCGAGCGGCCAGTCGCGCGGCAATTTTTCGCGGCAACGTATTTAAAAAATACCAGGAATTTACTAACGTTTCGGCCTTCATTCCGATAGAGGCCGGATCTAGGCAGCAACGTCAGTAACATCGTGGTATTGTTATATGCGTGCATTGATTTTTGGACCTATATATATATATATATATATATATATATATATATATATAGGAACGAATTTTCAGGATGACACCATTTTCGAGATATTACGTCCCGAACTTTGCGGAGAAATGCATTGGTGTTCCAGTTACTTTTGTGCTTCAATGCATAAAACGACGTTTTGTTAAGAAAGCAACTTCTTATTTCCGGGATTTTGCGTGCCAAAACCAGTTCTGATTATGAGGCACGCCGTAGTGGAGGGCTCCGGATTAATTTGAACCACCTGGGGTTCTTTAACGTGCACTACAACGCAAGCACACGGGCGTTTTTGCATTTCGCCTCCATCGAAATGCGGCCGCCGCGGCCGGGATTCGATCCCGCGATCTCGTGCTCAGCAGCGCAACGCCTTAGCTGACTGAGCCACCCCGGCGGGTAGAAAGAAACTGGAACGCCAATGCATTTCTCCGCAAAGTTCGGGAATTAATATCGCGAAACTGGTGTCATCCTGAGAATTCATTTCTAGTGGATCCGCCTTGCGAACTCCATGGCTAGAATTTGTAAATTGCAATATGGGCCATAAGGTAATTAGTCGAAACTTAATTCGTAAATTTTTCTTAATTAGTCAATTATGCATTTAATTTTTTTGCATGTCCGCCTCTTCGAGTAGACCAGCTCATGAACTAGAATTGTGCTAGCTGCCACAGAGAACCTCCAAAATTTTTTGAAAGAGTGCGCTGAAACACCTTGTATATATATATATATATATATATATATATATATATATATATATATATATATATATATATATATATTGCGAGACAGCTGTTAAACCTCGACGGTTTATTATGCAGCCCGCGCGCCGAAGCGAATGACGCTGGCCATGATGATGAGTATATACAGATGAAGAAGATGAAGGGGTAATATAATGCTCACACAATTACCCCCGCGCATGGAAGCGGCCAACCTGGCCGCTGGCTATGGCGGCGAACGCCGTATGAAAGGCTTTAAACGTGAAACATGCACAATCTCTGTGGTATGGCAACGGCCGTCCAAAGGCGTAACAACGGGCGCGACACGATAGTTAACTGGCGAAGTCTGTTCCTGAACTGTGTAAGGCCCGACCAAAACGGGACTGAAATTTCTCGCATAAACCAGGAACGCGAACTGGAGTCCACAGCAACACTTCGTCGCCAGGCGAAGTGTTGGGTAATATAATGCTCACAATATATATATATATATATATATATATATATATATATATATATATATAATATTCTTTAATTTATGAAAATATTACAAATTCAATAACCAGTCAGCCCAAGCCATGAATGCTTGTCGGGCTGTACGCAGCAGTCAGCGACAAGTAAACAAATAAAGTGAAAGAAACAAGGATGCATACCAATCTAGACCAAACGAAACTAATCGAAACTATGGCACGGGCTCTATACGACAACTAAACAGAAGAATTGGTTTTGAGGTACAGTTTGAGTGTCCGTTTTGATGAGATCGAGTACTGTTCAGTGGGTAAAGAATTAAAAACGTTAGGAACATAATATTTTCTGATATAACGACCAAAACGGGTATAAGACCACGGGGTAGTGAACTTATTATGGTGTCTTAGTGGTCTGACAGGAATGAAAGGAAAAAGACAATCACTGTTCCAAAAATGTTTTATCACCACAGTTTGAAAAAATAATGCGTCAAATGAGGGCAACTGCAAAAAGGGAAATAGATTATTACTAGGGGGAATGGTCTCGTTGTATGCAGCATTTCGAAGAACAGATTTCAGAATAGAATTCAATTTTGCGCGCCATGTAAATCAACAATGATAAAATATGGTAATTTTCTATCTAAGATAGCTGTAAACAAGTGCGTGAACAATGATTTTCCTGACAGAAAACGGGAGCAGGCATCTAGAGTTATACAGAAGACAAGATACTGCACAAAGCTTTCTGCTAATACCTGTAAAATGAGTGTGCCATGTCATATCAAAATCAAACATGATGCCTAAATTTTTTACATTAGTTGAGAACTCTAATGGTATGCATTTGCAGTTTATACAATTCGAGTCGTGAACAAAAAATGGCACAAGACGATCAATTTTTATGGGGATTATGAAAGCAAGCTAGTGTAGTCTTTGGTCTATTAATTCCAATTCCGTTACTTGTACACCAGTCAATTACAGACGTGGCATCTGCTTGAAGGTTCTAAATGCATGTAATTATTGATGCTTGAGATGACAGGACAGTGTCGTCGGCGTACTGGAATATGCAGCATTTTGATACAAATTGAGGCAAATCATTGACGTACAGGTTAAATAAAAGTGGAGATAAAACAGGCCCCTGGGGAACACCCGATTTTAACATTATTTGTGTGCTGGAATAGTCACCTATGCGCACCACCTGAGAGCGGTTACTGAAATAACTAGACAATAACTTTATAAATGGACCCCTGAAACCAATTCTTTCTAGCTTATCAAGAAGTAATGTGTGAATAACGAAATAAAAAGCCTCACTTGCAGCTTAAAAAAAAAAAAAAGCACATACGAATTCGGTATTATCAAAAGCTGAATTGATAGTGTCCGTAAATCCTTCTAGTAGGGAAATAGTGCTTTTTCCCTGGATGAAACCAAAGTGTGCTTGTGAGAGAACATTATTTTTGTTTAGGAAATTGGTCATCGTTACGAGAACGTGTTTTTCAATTATTTGACTGATTGCAGGCAGAATGGAAATCGGTCTATAGTTCTCTACTTTGCTATGACGACCACTCTTATAGAGCGGCTTAACCACAGCCACTTTTAAATCATCGGGAATAACGCAATGATGCACATTCCCATTAATAATGAAGAGAAGGACGGATTCAAGCACAGAAAAATTACGTTGCATATCATGTATGGAGATACCGTCTATACCAGGTGGTTTCTTAGGTAGAAAGCTAAACGAAATGCTGTGCAAGTCTCTTGCAGTAACCGGTGGCAAGAATGCCGATCGTACAGTAGTATTAGGAACAGCGCTATAGACGCATCTGGAGCGAAAGGCTGAAGATGTGAAGACGCTTTAGAAAAAAAAAAAGTAATTAATTTCTTGAACGGCTAACGTGAGGTTGCTGAAATGTTTTGCGAATACATCTTCTAGAGGTTGGTTGGTGTTTCGTCCAAATACTTCATTAATAGCTGACCATGTCTTTCTGGGGGAGTGCTTGCTTTCATGAAAGGTCGTAGTATAATACTGACGCCTTGCCGATCGAATCATGGCGTTTACCCTGTTGCGGAGCGATCTGTACAGATCTATAAGGTGTGTATTGTTTGGGGAACGCTTACAGCATGCCCAAAGGGCATCCTTTTCTTTAAGAGCCGCCAGTATATCGCACGTTAGCCATGGAAGTTTGGGGTTGCGTTTTTTCACGGCGATTGTTTTCTGGGCGGTAATTTTTAAAGAACGGATTGCATCAACAAAATGCGTATAAGCGGTGGACGTCGTGACATTACGTAAAAATTTGGTCCAATCATAATTGGCCACAAGATTGTCAAAATTGGCGATATCAAGGATGTTTAGGCAATGAACGTTAGGGCGGGATCTAAAGGGAACTTGAAATGCAAGATGAGACCCTACAATATAATGATCGGCCAGTTTACACTTGATTACCGCTGAAACAGTGCTAGCCGATGGGGCTCTTACATTCACATGGTCAAGGCAAGTGCTTCCAATATATTCCTCTCGCGTGTCGGCATTAATGGTTGGACTAACTCCCCATTTTGATAGAGTGTTAAGGTACTCGCAAACCACTGGCCTTGATGGCGATAGAGTGTCAGTATTAATGTCTCCAATGAGACAAAGTAGACTATTTCGTGATAAGGAGTGAAGATCGTTTAATTCTGGTGAAAATAAATTTGATTTTTTTTGAGGGAGGCCTGTAAATAGAAACTAGGCGATTAAATTATTAATCGAAAAACTGGAGAGTTATAATTGTTCCACACAAGGCACTGCTGGTAATGAAATGTGCTTTTCGAAAAAGTGCTTGTCGAATAGGTGCCGAAGTGCTACAATTGACCTGCCGAGGTTGACCTGCCGTATACAGCCAACAGGATTCACCTTTTCTCACATTCGGTCAGCGCAGCAGGTCGGCTTCCCGATATTTTCA
The DNA here is from genome assembly GCF_013339745.2 of Dermacentor silvarum. Lineage (NCBI taxonomy): Eukaryota > Metazoa > Arthropoda > Arachnida > Ixodida > Ixodidae > Dermacentor > Dermacentor silvarum. The sequence goes on along the minus strand of NC_051154.1, from coordinate 47,868,345 downwards.
CGTCACTTGGCAAGAGGCGGCCGTTCACGATCGCGTCATGCCGCATCCGTTAGTACAAACGCAGAACAAAGAACGTCATTGAAACCTACCCTCGAGCACGATATATTTAACCCACGGGGAGTCCCTGGATTCATCGCATGCCCCGTAGCTAAAGTTGGGGTAGCGCTGGGTTTTGTTACGCGCGATCGCTGGCTAGCCTTGTCTGGATCGTTAGGTTTTATAAGTGAAGCCTTGCACAGACGTCGACATTGAAAAATAGCCTGTTTGTTCGCCACCGGCCTTCTGACTGTTGCATCTCCACCCTTCGGTGTACCATGGGGCCAAGCAGCTTAACTGAGACTCCTATGCAACGCCCAAGAATGGGTTAATCATCTCATATGTACATCGTCACACATCAACGATTTACCCGACTATCTCTCAGAAGACTGCATTTTATACGCGGACGATACCAATATTTTCCTGACAGCTAATACGGAAACAGATATTTACAAAAAAGGCAATGATGTCCTCCTAACACTATCTAACTGGCTTCAATCTAACTGTCTTCTCGCAAACACAAAGAAAAGTAACTATATAGTTTTCACTGCAAAAAACACCCGGCTAATCAACACTAAATCATTAAACTTCAACAGCTCTTCTTTGGAAAGGGTTAAGGAGACGAAATTTTTGGGCGTCTACCTCGACAGTCAACTAAAATGGCATAAACATATCCACGAAACTACACTAACCATCTATAAGAAAATCCCAATACTGTATAAAATACGTTACATTTTCCCTTTGAACACACTCCGTACACTTTATGTCAGTTTTATACATTCGCATATTACGTGTGCGGACTCACGTACCATATACGGACTCACCTACCCCACCACTTTATTGCCAATTATTGCAGCACAAAATACAGCGCATCGAGCTATTCTCTTCCCAAAAAGAACGGACTAAATCACATTCGCCTACCCATTACTTAGTATACTACCGGTGAAACGTTGCATTGATTACCACATTCTCGTTTTGCTCTATAAAATCATGTACAAAATCATACTATGTGCTTCTGTAAAAATTAATTATCAAAATACCACATAACCTCTACGATCAGTTACCTCGAAAACTCTAACCGTTCCAAAATCTCGCACTAATTATGGATCATTTACATTCTCGCATACCGCATCGCAGCTCTGGAATAAATTACCAACAGATCTTACAGCACAACAGCCATTTATCAGCTACAAAACTAATCTTCGCTCTTTTATGCTCGCGTCACTTGCTTCATGAGTGTGTACCATAGTTATACTGTCTCACACATTCTTTTTCGCGCGCGCTCTAGCCTTAAAACATTGTTATATGCTGTTAAAACATTATAGCAGCATATAACATTGGGGCCCCTTCCACAGGCTCCTGCGAGAGTTATAGGGCCCCACCTTTATATCATACCCAATGTACAAATCTTCTTGTGATTAATAAACTGAATAAAAAAATGTAATCTGTAAGGGCGAAGCATGCTCTATTGACATCAACTGAAAATCGAACATGTTAAACGTGGGCGAGTCTTCGGCTTTCCACGTTAATCAGTTTGCATGTATTCAGGCTGCATGACACGCCTAGTTTCTAGTATACGTTTACGTACAGCCAGCCACTAGAGGGACACTAAAGAATGAATTCTGGGGTTTTACGTGCCAAAACCACGATTTTATTATGCGACACGCCATAGCGGGGGACTCCGGATTAATTTTGACCACCAGAGGATCTTTAACGTGCCCCCAATGCTCGGGACATGGGTGCTTTTGCATTTTGCCCCCATCAAAACGCGGCCGCTGCGGCCGGCGTTTGATCCCGGCACCTGGTGCTTAGCAGCCCAACACCATAGCCGCTAAGCCACCACGGCGGGTGACACTAAAGAGAAAAGTAATTTGAGCTGTATTAGTGCAATGCCCTTCTACAGTACACTCTAAGAAAAGGGGGTTTGCACCCTGTGGAGTTTTTCTTGTCCCCTAACGATAACCATAATCTGGGTTGCGTGCATTTTCTTTAACGCTGCGCGCCGATACTTCCAGGTCACGAACAGCAGGTGCGTTCTCAGAGTGACACAGCATCTCTTGACAGGAAAGTAGCAAGGGCAGAGTTGAGGAAACGTCAGCAAGACAGATGACGATTACTGTTTGGGGACAAGATACGCCTCAAAAGGTGCAAACATTTTTAGCGTGTTTAAAAAAAACAAAACAAAAACATTTTTACCAAGAGAAAAGGCTTGGCAATCCAAAAAATGCGAAAAAATGAAAGACGGGTGGCGCCCCCGTTCTGAAGTTCCGCAAGCAGCCCGCCGTGACGTCATGAATTTTGATGATACCTGCTCTCGCTTAGTAAAATTTTTTATGGGTAAAGATATACTGCATCGTATTCTAAAGGGCATAAAAAATGAACTTGACAAGAAATATTGCGGAGCTACAGTGGCCCAAATAAGAAAAAGAAAAGTACTTTGAAAACCGTGACGTCACACTGACGTACCGGCAGGGAGGTTTCAGCAGGAAATAAAAATAAAAAAAGGGATTTTAACCTTGGCTTTCTGCTTTAATAATCCCCTATTACCGCGAAATTTACGAAAATATAGTTTTTAAAGCACACTTTATCAGCCTAACCCCATTTAGTTTTTTGTTCCCCTTTAGTGTCTTTTTAAGTAATCAGGCGGAAGGGAGTTGTCGTTCATTACCTGCTCGCGTTTCCACTTATGATTACACCCGCCGCGGCGGCTTAGCGGCTATGGTGTTGCGCTGCTAAGCACGAGGTCACGGGATCGAATCCCGGCCACGGCGACCGCATTTCGATGCAGTGTCCCGTGCATTGGGGGTACATTAAAGATCCCCTGGTGGACAAAATTAACCCGGAGTTCCTTACTGCGGCTTGATCATAATTAAATCGAGTTTTGGCACGTAAAACTCCAGAATTCGTACTTAAGAATACGTGGCCAGGCGTTTCTGTAAGCCCGTCTTGAAACACGTTGTATAGTCGATGCAGACGCATGCGAATGTTTCGGAGAGAATATGTGGTCTCATGACGCAGGCGGTGGAGCCGTATTGGCGGTTTCGGCCGTGGGAAATTTTAACGAACAGCAGCTATTCGCATCGCCGATAAGCCGAGGAAACTCACTCGATGACGCCGCACTTTACCGGCATCGAATAAAACGGAAGCATACGAGCAATGACTTCCGGTTTTGTGGCGCTGGTCACTAGTCTTGGAGATCAAAAATGAAACGTGACCAGCCGTTTTCTCTGTGCCATTTTCAAACAATCGATGGTGAGACTGGCTTATAGTTCAGTTGCGTTACAGGGCAAATTGCATTGGCCATAGTATAGCCGCGTTTACGTGAATGCGATATCAGGGTATCGAGTTTTGTTAAAATTTAATTAATTGAATTATGGGGTTCTACAAGCGAACACTGCGATCTGATTTTGATGCACGCCGTTGTGGGGCACTCCGGAATAATTTGGGCCATCTGGGGTTCTTTAACGTGCACCTAAATCTAAGCACACGGGTGTTTTCCTCGGCATTATTACAATCACAGACCTATATTATGTAATAACATACTACTAAAAAATTCAGTGCCATTCGACTCTGTGAAGGTGGATTACCAGCGAAGCTGTGTATGTGGTGATTGACCGTTGGTCCGGTGAAACGTTCCAATTTCGTGGAAACGGGGCCACATGGACGGTTCGCGTTTCTTTCCGCCTCGCGGTCCTGGCGGGGGCCCGCTCATCGTCGGTGGTATCCTTCCGCCGCCGCCGCGCCCATTCTCTTTTCTCCGCTAAATCCCGGAGATTTCAGTGGGCGCCACAAGGTAGCGCTACGCTTTGGAGCGATCCAACTTTCAGCCGGTGCCGCAAGGGGGCGCGACGCTCCGGCGCGATGTGCGCTAACGCACAAAGAACTGCACACGATGTAGGAGAGACTATGACGCTTTTTTTTTAAAGACGGATATGCCAATCGCAGCGCGCGTACCAACGCTGACGCGCTCACGTGCCCGCCAGGGTGAATTAAGGAAGAAGTAAGAGTAACGAGAAAGGTAAATTAATTACACGCGCAGTCAACTGCAGTGACGGCTTCGCTCACCACTACGAGCTTTTCAGTCACGGTTGCCAGTGGTTTACATCCATATCCACATGTCTTCATTCGACAATTTGTTTGCCTCGACTGGTACTTTATTATGCAAAGAGCACAGAAAGAGGGCGTAAGGGAAACCAGAGAAAAAGTAGAGACGGTCCGTGGCGTCGTAATAATGTTAGCTTACTTCGCTTCAGAGATAGTGTGCAGCAACGAGCTTCGTCGTGCTTAGACGAAGCTTGTAATAAATCCAGACATTAAAAAGAAAAGCAATGCCAAGTACACTGTCAATTAACTACGTGCACATAATCACATAAAATAAGATTCGGCTCGACGTGCTTCTCGAAGAGCGAGATTGGAGTTGATAAGATTCGGCTCGAAGTGCTTCTCGAAGAGCGAGATTGGAGTTGATGATGCAATGCCAGCAATGCGGCCGAGGCGCGTAACCATGCACGCAGTGAGCGAAGAGAAGAGAGAAAGTAAAGGAACATCGGGAGCCCTGATGCAATGTGGGGACGACATTACGCCGTATGATAGCTCAATGTGAGAAGCGAGAAAGGAGATGATACTGGAGGTGATGATGTGGGGCGAAGACGACATCACTAAGATTACGCCGTATGTTTAAAATTATGTAGGGGCTTTACGTATGATCGGTCAATGAGAAGAGAGAAAGGAGCGAGGGCTGGAGGTGATATGATGCGGGGACATCCGGTCATCGTGCCAAAAGCACTGAATCTTACATATGCGTCATCTGCATTTGCCCGGCACTTCCTCCTTTTCGGTAATTTTCCATTTATACACAATTTTTTTTCTAGATTGAAATGAATAGATAGCTATTACTGGCCCAGCACTTCACTCATTTTTTATGTAAAAGTTTAACTGATACAATAGCCTTGTTAATCCTCGCCTAAATCATCAACATGTAAGTTGTCTCATGCTATCATATGCAAATGGCGCGCCGGTGGGATACATAGTTGAAGGCGTAATTTATGGCTTAACGTATGATTGTTACTCAAGTGAGCAAGCATTTATGGCGCATGACGATGTTATGTGTGTTTGCATTATATTGACATGGTTGTGAAAATTACCACCGTTGATGGACTACAAATATTTCTATTAACTTTAAATATAAGTACTGCTATTGTATTCAATGGCAGCAAAACAGGAAAATTTTACGTCCTTGTAATGAGTTGCCTCTTTTCATTATGTAAAACACGTATTAATTGATCAGCAATTATATTTGCTATGTACGAACCGGCGAGCATACGGAATAAATTGCTAAGTTTACTTTCATGTTAAGAAGGAAACAGCAGAGCGCGGGAGGCAGTCTTCTAAAGCAAATGGAACGCGTGAAATATAAGAAAGGAAACGACGAGCGCAAGATGTTAGCATGAGCATGCCGTTTATATCTGCTTCGTGCTCCTGGTTATGCGCACCATCTCCTGCTTATTCTATTTTGCAGCACGTTTACGTTCGTCATGCCACACTTAACTCAATTAAAATGCCTCCGCTCATGATGAAGTGCACGCTGAATGCGTGCCTGTAACAGCGGCGTAAGTTCGGACCATTGCGATGACAAACCTGCAAGCATAGAAAGAAATATACAAAATCCCCGTGTTTACAGCACACAAACGCGTTATCTGTGCGGTGAGTCGCTGCAGTATTATCTTGCAGTAACGTAGCAATTTCGCAATGTTGGCTAACAGCGAACAAAATATCAAGTGCGTAGCAGACGCCCGCCGCTTTGGCGCAGCTTCCACAACGGAGAAAGCACTCGATGATGATGATGATGATGATGATGATGATGATGATGATGATGATGATGATCATGATGATTTAATTGCATCCCCTTTGAAACGGGGCGATGACAAATAGTCACCTAGCCTGCTTTATTTACACAAGTTTGCTATACACGTTTTTTATCTAGTATTTGTGTAAACATTTCATTAAGCTTTTTTTCTCAATATTGACCTTGTACTGCTACCTATATGACTGTAAGAGATCAAATCAGGTCGTATCAATGTCTTCCCTGCTTTTTTTCTACCAATATTCTCTTGCTTATCTCGACTGCTGACCGGTTGACGCTTCCGTCCACCCTAAACTCAAGCGCTTCTGGAAGGTTTACGTTACGTACGGGTCTCACTGTGTGAATCCCTTCGCATTGCCATTAGGATGTGCTGAGTGGTCTCCGGATTTCTGCTGCAGCATACACATGCCTCATCTAGTTCCGAATATTTGCTCCGGTATTTTTAGTCCTTAGGAAACCGGCTCGAGCCTCAAATAGCAAGTCACTGCACTTTGTGTTATTGTATCACAGGTCCGGCACAGCAGCGCCGTAGCGTGCGGTTCCCCAGAAAAGCATCACGCTCCCCCATGCATTCGCGCGGCGCGCTTTGGCCACTCTCCCAGTGTTCTAGGTAACTCTAGTTACGTCACGTAATGAAGAAGCAAACATAAGTTCCTGCGAAAAGCGCGGTGTGGTGCACAAGTTTTTTTACGATCCCGAAGTTTAAAAATGCCGCCATCCCGACGTTTTCATACGACGCCACAAAATGGCGCGACGCATCTGAATTGTACACGCCGGTCGGTCTACTACACGGACGCGATCTCCCAGAACCTTGCCCTTAGCAGCTTCGCTGTAAAAGATTCAAATTGGGGACAGGAAAGGCAACTTATTCATTCCAACGTTGCCAAACTTCAGACATAAATGCAACATTCGCACCGGCAGTGAAGGGTTCATATCAATACCCTGTACTAACTGTGGTAGGCAAAGATTGTCATATAATTTGCCTCTTGTGCTTAACAGTGTAGGCGATCTTTAGAAAAAGTACGATGATGACTGTATGCATTTATCCCGTTTTGCTGCGTAATTGTTTTCCGTGAACAGGGTGTGTGTGTGTGTCTATCTATATACCGGGTGTTTCAGCGAACACTTACACACACACTACACACACACACACACACACACACACACACACACACACACACACACACACACACACACACACACACACACACACACACACACACACACACACACACACACACACCACACACACACACACACACCACCACCACACACCACACACACACACACACACACACACAACACACACACACACACACCACACACACACAACAACACACACACACAACAGCACACACACAACACACACACACAACACACACACACACACACACACCACACCACACACACACCACACACAAGCACACACACACACCACACACCAACACACACACATACACACACACACCACACACACACACACACACACACAACACACAATATATATAATATATATGATAATTATAGACCAGAGAGAGAGAAGAAATGATGCTTGCTTTTTGTAGAGACTTCGGCTTTTTGTCTGTGCCCCTCGACATCCCTGCAGTGGTGTTCAATATCTTTGATATCATGTGATTTGATGGAACTCGGCTAAAGCGGCGCGTTCTAGTTAGTGCGCTTCATTTGTTGCTGACAGTACGCCTATCTGCGTAGAGAGAGAGAGAGAGAGAGAGAGAGAGAGAGAAATAACTTTATTTAGGAAAAATAGGGTTAAGGGGGCCGGAGGGTGGGTCCTTAGTCCAGGACTCCAGTGGCCACCGCCACACGCCGTGCCTGGTCGAGGAGGCTCAATTGAGTCTCCAGGTCAGTCCGGGTGAGGATGGCTGCCCAAGGCTCCCTAAAGGAATTTTGTGCTAAACGGGGTGAATTTGAATCTGCGTAACTGTCGCGAGCGCAAACGTTCTGCTGCGGTCAAATTAAACGCGAACGAAGAAATGTGCGGCTTACGATACCGGTGATGCCGCATCCAGTGTCGAGTGGTCTGTTGGATAGTGCGACGCGCATGAGCAGTGAAACACTGAGTAGGAATCTCCTATATATAGTATATATCTATGTGGAGCTATGCAGGACGTTCAACTGATGTTACATTTCTCTTTCTCACATTCGCGTATATCGGCGCACTAGCTTGGTAAACACGGTGCTGCGTCGATTGGTCAAGCCTGAAGTTGAGTCGTACAAGTTTCGCAGCATCAGGTTACGAAGTTATAAATTGTTGACGGCTGGATTTCCTCGTGCATACGTAAGCACGGATATCGGCACGTTGTTTGGAGTTTTCTCTTTATGCCTCATCGTGTTTTTCCTCACGTATACCTGACTGAATAGCTGTAGGCATAATGAGGTAGGTAGGTAGGTAGTAAACTTTATTGACGTCCTGAAGTAGTCACCCCTCGTTTTCATGGAGGGAGGACCGCGGGCTGCTCCCACGTCGGGACGGGAAGGCCAAGCCTCACCGCCGCATCGTGGGCCTTCTGGACTACCTTGAGTTGATCGAACCAGTCATGACTCTTTATCAGTAAATAAAATGTGTCTTGCGGGATCCCTTGATCCGTGTGGTGCTGTAAAGAGGGGCACTCCCAGAGCATATGGTTAAAATCGCTGTATCCGCCGCAGTCGGGACACGAAGGAGAGACCTCCGTGAAACGACTATAGATCGAGAGGCTGGGATACGAGTGCGTTTGTAATAACCTAAGCGTAGCCGATTGAGGCCGCGATAGATTTCGGTGGGGCAACGGAAATGCCCTGCGAGCAAGTTGATAATGCTTTGTGACTTCGTTAAAGGTGGAGAATATGCCCTAAAGCGGGAGGTGGGGGGTGGGGGTTCCGTCTCCGCCTCGATCGGACCAGACCTGTCGTGGGCCCCGCCCGGTGCACCGGCCCCAGATAGCCCGGCGCGGCAAGCAAGACCTCGCGCCTGAGCATGGGCCAATTCGTTGGCGTTGACAGGCCCCCTTACTTTCGACCCTACATGGGCCGGGAACCAGGTGATGGTGTGATGAACAAGTACTTTTCCTTCGAGTATCTTGGCGACTTCCTTACAGACGGCCCCAGAAGCGAATGCTCTTGCTGCCGATCTCGAGTCTGTGTAACTTCCGTTTTGCTTGGATCTAACAGCGCTAATGCTAGGGCTAGCTGTTCTGCCTTACCGGGCGACGAGGTAATGATTGATGCGCCCGAAAGTACCCGGCCCTTGGTGTCAACGGAGACGGCCGCAAAACGGGAGGTGCTGCTAGCGGAACGCTCGTATTGAGCGGCATCGACGAAACATGCGTCCGACGCGTGTGCGTGTGCGTGTGTCAGGAGTGCAGAGGCCCTAGCCAACCTTCTGCCTATATTGTGTTGTGGGTGTACGTTCCTCGGCAGTGGAGAAACCTTAATGTAAGATCTCGTGTGATTTGGCAGCTGCGTGTTGCGTTCTATCGCAAAAATGGGATTGATGCTGACGCCTTCAAGGATTTTTCGATGGTGGACGAAAGTCTAGCAAGTTGCGCCGTCTGCTGCGCTTCAATGACTTCCTCTAGGGTGTTGTGAACACCTAGACTCATGAGGCTCTCGGTGTTAGTACGCATCGGGAGGCCAAGGACCCTCTTTATACTCTTGCGAATGAGCGTGTTTAGTTTGGTTCTGTCGTGAACTTGCCATTTGTGCATAGGTGCAACGTAGTTTACATGACTCATTAGGAACGCGTGGTAAATCCTGAGAAGGTTGTCTTCTTTGAGCCCTCCTCTATTGTTGGACACCCTGGAAATTAGTCTAATTACTCCCTCCGCGTGCGAGGTTAGTCTGTTGATTGTGCGACCGTTGTGCCCGTTGGCCTCGATAATCATGCCTAAAACCCGGATAGAGTCAACTCTTGGGATCGTTTGCCCAGTTGCCGTGTGTAGTCTGATATTGATCTTGTCTAAGGGCTTCCAATTTTTCGGTTTTGGACCCCTTTTAGTTGGGCGATACAGGAGAAGTTCAGATTTGGACCTCGAGAGTTTGAGTCCCATTTTCTGTATGTGACTAACAACGCAGTCGACTGACTCCTGTAGAGATCGTTCGACTTGTCCGTCCGAACCTCCAGTGCACCAGACGGTGATGTCGTCAGCGTAAATGGCGCTTCGGATACCGCCTAGATGTTCTAGCTCGGTCGCGAGCTCGCACATGGCAATATTGAAAAGAAGCGGTGAAACAACCGACCCCTGTGGCGTGCCAACGGTACCAAGCTCGTAAAGCTCTGATTTGAGATCGCCGAGTTTGATGGTGGCCTTCCTATCTTTAAGGAAGGAGCTAACAAAACTGTGAAACTTCTCTCCGAGGTTGAGGCGTGAGATGGAGTCCAGAATGTGATGGTGGGTTACGTTGTCAAAGGCTTTTTCGAGGTCAAGCCCCAGAACGGCCCTGATGTCTCTAGTATCCCGTTCTAATACGGTGTGCCTAATGAGCAGCATGACGTCCTACGTAGACAAGTGTGGTCTAAAGCCGAACATGTTACTGCGGAACAACCCCTCGTCCTCGATGTGTTTAGAGATTCTGTCATTGATCACGTGCTCAACTACCTTCCCTAGACAGGATGTGAGGGATATGGGCCGTAAGTTTTCTATCCCTGAACTGCGGCCTGGTTTCGGGATGAGAATTACTGAGGCTATCTTCCATTTATCAGGGAAGACCCCAGACTCCCAAATGCGGTTCACCTCCTCAGTGATAATCTTTAGCGAATTATCATCGAGATTGCGAAGTATTTTGTTCGTTATTCCGTCGGGTCCTGGAGTTGACCTTCCGTTCAGGTTGAACAACGCATTTCGTACTTCTGCTTCTTGAAAGGGTTTGTCCAGCTCGGCTGCCGGTATTCCCTCATAGTTTGGATAATCTCTTGCAGGAGTAGCGGGCTCTCCAACCAAGGGCAAATACCTCCTGACCAGCGAGTCCGCAATCTCCGTTTTGGAACCTTTATTTCTTTCTGCGTGGAGAATCTTGTCCACCGCACGACTCTGATTTGACTTGGACTTGTCCCCATGAAGTAAATGCCTGAGGAGGTTCCATTTCCCTCCAATTCTCATCTGTCCGTCCACCATGTTTAAACCTTGTCCCAATGCTATTTCTCTAGCGTTTGGCGTAGGTGGTTACCAGACGAATCATGTTGTTTTCTTTCATGCCGTGATGTCGATGCCCTTAGCAGAATCACCTACGTCGCCCCGTACCTTCACTTCAAGGCGATTGACAAGCTCAAACTCAACACCATGATTAAGAGGGCCTATAAGCAAGCCCTACAGCTTCCAATTTCCACATCTAACGAGAAACTGGATGCCCTCGGCCTTCACAATACCATAGATGAGCTTATTGAAGCTCATCGTATAACCCAATATGAGCGACTCGCCAACTCCACCACGGGCAGGCACATTCTGCGTACCCTAGGCATAACCTACACCACCCAATTCGGACCAAAAGTACCCGTCCCTCCAAACATTCGCGCTCAGTTAGTTGTATCGCCCATACCTCGTAATATGCACCCAGAACACAATCACGAGCGACGTGCAGACAGAGCTAAACATCTACAAAAGCGCTACGACCAAGCCGCAGATGTAGCCTACGTGGACACCGCGGAATACCCCCACCAGAACGCCATGGCGGTCGCCGTAGTCGCGAGCTCGCAGTACCGCCTCGCCGCGGCCGTATCAATACTCACCACTCAACCCGAAGAAGGAGAGGAAACGGCCATCGCCTTGGCTTATGCCTCTACCAATGCACACTACATCATCAGCGATTCAAAAACGGCCATTCGTAACTACACAAGAGGACTCATAGCACCCCAAGCACAGAAAATACTCTCCGACACTCCCGCCTCAAAGCAACGCCGCGTACAGATCATCTGGGCCCCTGGTCATTCGGCTCTGGCTGGAAACGAAGCCGCCCACGATGCCGCCCGAGCTCTCACACACCAGGCGCATCATCCGTCTCCTGTGTCTTCCGGTCCTGATGAGCCCTTAGTTCTGCACCGCGGACACGCGCGCGACCGCATGGTCACATTCAGAGAAATCCTCCTCCACTACTGCAGAGAGCGATTACGCTACCCACCAGCACACAAAACACTGAATAAATCTCAATCCACCACTTGGCGACTACTTCAGACGCGAACTTTCCCACACCCCGTGCTATACCACCGAATTTACCCCGATGAATACTCCCCACTCTGCAAAGCCTGCGAGGCCCGCGCTGACCTCGATCACGTCATCTGGGCATGCCCGAAAGCTACACCCACCAACACTCACCGCACTAACACTACACACATCATAACTACGGCCGAGCAGTGGGAGACATTGCTGCTCAGCTTGGACCCAGAAGAGCAGCTCTGGGCCGTCCGGATGGCCGAAGACGCCACCAGAAAGCAAGGGCTGGCCGCCGTCTCAGGAAGGGGAGGCCTGGGGGTTAGTCTCCCAACCCCGGCCGCCCCCAGACCCCATCATGGACACAATAAAGTTTTATCTCTCTCTCTCTCTAGCGTTTGGCAGTATTCGGCAATCTCTCAGTTCAATTCCGCGATGCGTTTGCGAAGCCTCCGATTAAGTTTTTGGGTTTTCCACCTGGAAAGTAGAGACTCTTTGGCCTCTATGAGATGAGCTAACTTGCTATCTATTTTGTCTACCACAAGGTTCGTTTGGATGGACTTGGTGGCCGTTTCGATGTCGCAGATGGCCTGGGATAGCCATCCGTCAAAGTCGGACAGGCCTTCGCCGCCAACTCTCTCCGATCTCATTTTACGAAAGAGATCCCAATCTGTGAAAGTGAATGTTTTGGGGGGTTTGCCTTGTAATTTGATAGTCGTGCTGAGTATTCAGTGATCACTGCCCAAATCAATGCCGAGATTAACCCACGAAACTTCCCCCTCGGAGCCCATAAAAGTGAGATCCGGAGTGGAATCACGCGAGCATGAATTGCCTGTTCTGGTAGGAAAAGCGGGATCCGTGACCAACGTAAGATTGAGATCTGAAGCCGTTTGCCAGAGGTCGGCCCCCTTGGGCTCGGTACGAGGGTAACCCCACGCGTGATGTGGTGCATTAAAGTCCCCGGCCACCACGATGGGTGCCCTCTCTTTCCGTGCCATGGAGACCGCTTTAGGAATAATTGCATGGAATCGGTGATGCCTACCCCTAGGCGAACTATAGATGTGGAGTAGAAAGAAACTGTTTCTAAGGCCACCACTTGGAATAATTTCGACAAAGGAGTGTTCTATTGTGCTGCGCCCCATGTGTAGATCGTGTTCTATGAATGTGTATTTTTTGGCTACCAGTGTACAGATGCCCCTGCCTTCCGCACTCTTGGCAACGTGAGATGTGTACCCTGGAAGGGTGACTCTATCTGTGAGTGTCTCTTGCAATAGAATGACGTGTGGCTTATCGACCTGTGATCTGAGAAACTGCTGAAGGACCGCCCTTTTCTGAAGGAAACCCCAGCAGTTCCACTGCCAGATCGAGAAATTTTCAACGTTACATTTCGCAGCCATCGCCGGAAATGGCAACTACCTTAACCTGCGATTTATTACCAGGCGTCGACATGGAGGTCGCCTTGCTCTTAACTAACCTCCTAATCTGTGGTTTTGCATTGTCCGTCTGGATCTTTACCACGTCCTTCTTCAATTTGGCCATCCTAGTGTTAAGAGACGCTACCGCTTTAGTTAATTGCTTGAGCACGTCTTTGACTTCGGCTAGACTGTCCTTGAACTGAGTGCAGAAATCAGCTTCCTCGCTCCTTGCCTGCTTGTCAAGTGCCCTCTTTTTAGTGGCTCTAGTGTCTGACTGGGCATCCATAGGAACCTCCGCGTTAGTAACCTCGTCAGCAACGACTGCTGGGGATGGAAGTGGAGAAGGCGCGGGCGGAGGGAGGGAACATGTCTCCCTCTCTTTCCTCAGTTCCGCAATTTCTGCCCTGAGTTGTGAGCATAATGAGGGGCAATTTATTTAACGCTGGGCTTTTTACAAAATGTCGACCGCCTAAGAATGTGCTTTTATCGTCCTTTCAATATTACTCTGCCGTATTTGTCGCCAAAACCCAAGTCGTGAACGGCTGCATAGCAGTAAACGAATTTATTCTCTATATAGAGTGCATAGTGCTTCTGCGTTTAATTATTCGAAGTTGTCGACTATGCGCCTGATGGAGAGCGTGATATAAACTTTATTTAAATTTTTAGAGACCCAGGTTCAAGTCCATTGTCGTGCCATCAGGTGTGCCGGATGCTTCCTCTTATCTTGTACACAGTTCTCGATAGAGGATGGAGGGTAGTCGGGTAAGAGGAACCAATGGTGAGTTTTATATGGGACGATTAGTGGTTGCGTTACGTGTAACGACTAACTACGCAGCTAAAGCACACATTACGTTGCAGGAGAGTGTTGCTTGACTAGTTGATCATAGACATCAGAACGAACGCTAACACTAATGACATTCCGTTCCAATTGACAGTTTATTCCACATTGGTATGCGTAATCTTCATCGGCGAACATAGGCGGATCTAACGGGGGGGGGGGGGGGGGGGAAGGGGGGCACTTGCCCCCCCTTCCCCCCCCCCCCCCTCGCTTTGGAAGGTGGGCACTTTCGGCTGCACGCTGGAATGTCCAACAAAACTACAACTGAAGCTAAATTTTCTTTCTCAATAGAGTGACCACGTAAGTTATGTTTTTCTTTACTACGTATATCGTGCTTGGGCAGCGAGAATTGTCTTTTGTACATTCGCGGGTACACGCCTGTAGCGGACGACGAGCGCGGGATTTGTCATACACGCTCGCGTTGCGGAGATGGGACCCGCCGTGGTTGCTCAGTTAGCGTTGCGCTGCTGAGCACGAGGTTGCGGGATCGAATCCCGGCCGCGGCGGCCGCATTTCGATGGAGGCGGAATGCAAAAACGCTCGTGTGCTTGCGTTGTAGTGCACGTTAAAGAACCCCAGGTGGTCAAAATTAATCCGGAGCCCTCCACTACGGCGTGCCTCATAATCAGAACTGGTTTTGGCACGTAAAACCCCAGAAAGGAGGAGAGGATGGTTTTGCGTTGGGCAGGTCCGCCCTAACAAATGTCAGGTTGCGCTACTTGCATCATGCCCAGTTTTTTGGGACCGCTATATTCGCATTTGAAAACTCAATCAGCTTGATATACTTATCTGCGGGCGAGGGGGCGGTCTGGATGAAATATTACAATCAGCCGCAGCCAACAACTGGTGTGCTTACATCATAAAATCGTTGGATTATCAAATGCTGGAACTACTTAATCTCTGTCCAGCGATAGTCTGCATAGCTGTGAAGTCTGAGTATCTTATCACCATCAAAAATCTAATGAAACCTCTTACAGGCATAACTGTCGAATTTCATTGTGTAATCATGACTTATCGCAGATATTTTTGTGAAAATGACCTTTGGTCGAGCATGCAGAGCCAGTTCAATACCAGTGACTTGATTTTTTTATTAAGGCATGTGCCACTTCCGACTCTTTCGATTTCATTTGCAGGCGGTTTCTAAATAAGGCTACACTGTTATTTTTTCCCCGGCAAGAGCAAGAACAGCAGATATTCTATATTTTGAAAAAGAAATGAGGGCCACTTTTTATTGACGTGTACTGAAAGTTTGCACTGTGTAGGTTGCTTTGTGCTCTGGAAAAAATTACTGAGTAGTCGCTTTCTCCCTACTTTTAAGCGTTATACACACCATTCAGTAGTTTCTCCCGGTACCCTCGGTAAACTATGCGGGGCACGGTGTTTTTTTATTTATTCCAAGTACGAAACAATGTTCTGAGTGACGCGTGATAAATGTTTATTATGTGTAGGTTCATTGCAGCCTTTGTAGAAAGTTACTCATTGAAGCGTTCCAGGGTGCCATACTGCCGCTAATCGAAATGTTTCCCAGACTCCTAACACAACAGCACGAGATACGGTCGAAATTCCGTGAAAATAGACAGACGTTTAAGCGCAATGCGTTGAGAAACTTTAACTTTCCTGCTTTAAATACAAGTGTTGCAAATAATATACTAACCTGTCGTTTTCCACGTGTTTCCGCGCATCATACGAGATTCGTAGTTTGTTTCTCGGTGTACTCGGTGAGCTAAAGAAGACATCTTGTTTATATTTGGGGAAAATTAGGGGCGTGGTATGGGTATTGTGTAGGCAATGTTCCAAATGGGTCGGTTAAAAGTGTATTTTCCAATAGAATACGTATACAAGTGGTCACATAGCGTTATTTGTCTGTTTTGCGAGCGCTGTAAAACTTAGACGGCTGCGCTGGCATAGCTACAACTACAACTGAGGTCAAATTTTGCGAACATATGGGGAAGAATACGCACAGTTTGTGCGATGGTAAAGGCGTTTTTATCAAATACAGCTTTAAAAAAAGTGTAAGCAAATGTTCTAATGTATCACGCTGCCGCTATTATAGGTAGGTTTCAAAATGTGCCAAGGCAACTCTGCGTTTCAGATATTTTATACTTTGAATGAATTAGTAGCATTTAAGTGCAATGTACCGCGTAGTTTCAAGGTTTTTGGCTTATTTAAAAGCGTTACGAATAATTATTGAGTCCTCATCTTTCTTCTTTTTACTTTTTCATGCGTGATACATTAGCCTTACCTGGTGTCATCAATGAACTAAAAAAGGCGGCTTCATGTTTAATGACTGTAAGGACCGGTTAATAGGTGGTGTGTAGGTAAAGTTCCAACTAGATGGGCAATTGGGGATTTCGTGACAAATACTTATGCAAGCACTCTAGAGTGTTACGAGCGTGTCAAAAGAGCGGGGAAGAATTTAGCCCGCTGCCCTGGCAGAACTATAAAAGCCACGAAAACCAAATTTAGTGAAAATTGCTGGTACGCTATGGAAACTCTCTGTGCAAAGTTAAATGCAGTTGGATTGCAAACATAGCCTTTGTAAAAATATTCTTATTCAAGTGTTAGAGCGTGTAATATGACAGCTATCAGCTGTGCCTCCCAGTGTCCCGACATATCTGTAGGCTATAACAGGTTTATATTTTATGGAAAGGGGAGGGGGGACATGGTAACTGCCAATGTGCGACAAACTTTAGGCGTTCCTGGTCAAATTAGAAGCGTTGCAAACAATTACTGAGCCGTCGTTTTTCTTTCCCTATCTTCAGGCGTCATAACACGTTCCGACTTGGTTTCAGCGATGTCGTCGGTGAACTAAACAAGCCATTTTGTTTCTATTTGGCGAAAATAAAGGAAGCGTTATAGGCAAAATGTAGGTAAAATTGAAAGACAGGGTATAATTATGACATTTGCAGTAAATTACGCATGCAAGCGATCCGGAACTTTATGAATGTGTTTTGCGAACAAAGAATATTTATCTCGTTGGCCTGGGAAAACTGTTAACTCAACCTATATCAAATCTAGCGGAAATTGAGTGGGGGGGGGGGGGGGTCAGGGAGAGAGGGAGGGAGGACACCATGGTAAATGCTATTGCGAAGTAACATGCGTGTTGATGAATTACTGGCTTTTTAATATATCCCAACAAGCAGTGCTCCAAAGCATTACATGCGGGCAAGGTTTCAAACGGAACAGGCGTATACGGGCAACATTTTAATGTATGCGATATAATTACAAGAAATTGAAGGTTTCATTGCAACTGTTCAAAAGACAGAGCTTCGCTGGAAGTCGGGTTGTAATTCTCCAAGGTCGCCCACATTTGTGGTCTTCTTTTTTTTTTTGTGAATATTGCACGTAATTTTTGTTGATTGCACTTCGTTGAGTATAACCTCGACAATACTATTACCTAAACTAGTGATACATTTCTGCCGTAGAGTTAAACACCAAGTGCACTTGTTTGTTTAGTTATTAAAATTGTTTGTAGCAAATATGCATTTTTTATGTGCGCTGTACTGTTGCTACTGGGCGGGATCCGGGACCTCTGTGAGGCACTAATTGCCTTTTCCCCCTGCGTCGTCTTGATATTTTATGTAGTTGGAAGAAATAAATGTTAATTCAAATAATTTTTCGGGCCCCCATTGTTCACCATGTGTGATTGACAAACAAGCATACGTCTGTTATACATAAAAATAACTGACAGACGCATGGCCAGGCTCTCTCGCTTATTGTAATAGTAAATCGCAATATATATATAGATATATAAGATTGTTTCGCGGTTTGCCCCCCCCCCCCCCCCCCCCCCCCCCCCCGCACTCGAGAAATAGTTGGTACGCCACTGTCGGCGAAGATTAACTGACTTGACACACATGACATTTTAACTTTTCCAGTGAATCTGATCTAATCACTGAACAGATTAACCTACTAAGAATTTGGACCTATTGTGCTTTTGGATGAATTTCTCGAGAACTTGTAGTGTCCATAGGAAGCCTGTTTAACTGATAGAAGAAGTGGCGGCAACGGGGTAAACTGCCATCCACCCCTAGTGCCTGCCTTGGTATAAAAGAGCTGCGCAAATGCTCCCCCCCCCACCCCACAAACACACACACACACGCACACACACACGCACGCACACACGCACACACACACATACACGTGTACATTTTATTGCGTGTGAGTGCTTTTTTTTTTAACCATAGTGATGTTGGAAGTATACGCATCACGATCCGCGTAAATCTCTCCTTTCCAGCTCTCTCCAGATGGGTGCTCCCGTCCTCTTCAAAAGCAAACTGGCGCGCGAAGGGGACTTCACCCAGCTGCTATAACCTCTGGCCGGTTCTTATGTCCTGGTGTCAACTCACTCGCGAGTCGCGCGACACGAGGGAACCGGCGCCCATGAAATAGCGCAGTCGTCAACGCGCCCGCTCCGCCAGCAGCTGGTAGCCACCTCTTGCCTCAAAGCTAAATGCACCCCACTAATGGAGCAACCGTGGCAGCCCGAGTGCGATGCTCAGTGACAGCCCTGCGCGCGAGGTCGTGTGAAAAAGGGACTCCTATGCAGGCGGGTTTGGGAGGGTTGCATGGCGACACCGGTGCTGAAAGCACGAGCGTGCTACGCGGACGGCACGACTAACGCTACGCGTCGCCGCCGTATCGGCCCTTGGACAAGGCGCGGGACTCGTCGTGAGGCAACCTGTTGAAATATACATGACTGCGCGTTGGTAATTATTCCTGTCCCGTTCACGTGCTCCTGTCCCGTCCACGAACGTCATCGCGGGCGCCGTGTCTCCTGCAAACATGGCTCAACGCGTCTCGCTTCGTTTCGCCGCTGAAGTCACGCCCTCTGCAGGGACTCCGGAAATGCTGCGATGCATCGTTTTGTTACCATATAGTCGCAACCACGTCTCTGCTTGAGCGAATCGCAGTCGCAATGCATTAAAGCAAATTCGCAATACATTATTTACATCTGTGCAAGCAACAGCTGGGGCGTTTTGTATTATATGCAGTTCAAGATGTCGTTTGCGCTGTTATTGATATTGTTTATATGTGACATATATATGTGTGACACATGTGCGGCACAGCTATAGGTGTTTCGCGTTACGCGGTATTTGGAACTAAATGCACCTGCACGAATACGTCGTGGCTGGAATAATGCAACAGTTCTGTTCCAAAATTATTCGTTTTCGTGCTTCACCTGGGCAACGCCCAACCCTTATCACCATAGTAGGACGTTCCCGAACGGCTGGTGATAATGGATTATAGGTCGGGCGAAAAAGAATCGTTATGTTGTATTTGCAGGGGCCGTATAGGGAAACTATTCACACCTGGACTAAAAGCTCACCACAGGACACTTACTTTACGAATCAATTCAGACAATATCTTTATTGCGTCCTTTTCTAAAATGTTTATTCCTTCCTTCCTTTCTTTCGAAGTCAAATCTTTGTAAGGCATTAATTCTAAAGTTGTGCTGCTAGGAATTCTGAAACGCGCGTATAGCTTTCTTTTTTCAACCTTTTCTCTTTTTCTTTATTTTCTTTATTTAAGTGAAAGAAGCCCATGTCGCAGCCTTGATCACCTAACATATGGTCTTCACCACAGTCTTTATCACAACCTTCAAAAATTTCACTTATCTTTAAAAGACTGTTGTAGTGATCGGCTTTATGGGCGGATATAAATGATTGATAACCGCAGCAGCAACAATGATGTATTTAATAATGACAACATAATTATGCAAAGTGGTCTTAATATGATTTTAGCGCATAACGAGTATGTTTGCAAATCACAGCTGAGCAACAATGATGCAGTTCCGAGCGATGGCTGTCGCAGTCCGTGTTCACAATGGGGAAAGTGAGGAACGCTGACTTGGCCTCCGTTTCTCTGCTGTGCAAGCACCTTGACAGTTCACGAGACACAACACAAGTAGCGCACAGAGAAACGTATCCCTTCACGCGCGAAAACGGCGTCTGAGACGTCAGTCCCACCGTTCTCTCAAGCGTGACACATTAGTAACGTTCCGCCTTCGTTTTGGCGCACATCAACTCTTCAGACTTCTTGTGGCCGGGTGGGCTTGCTTGGCTTGCTCACACACGTCCATACTTTGTCCACCAGTGGCCCAACGTACCAACTGAGCGAAGACAGAATGCACGCTACCGCCATGGTGTAGAAGAGGCCGTCATAGCTGTGCCAGTTGTCTTTGAAGTAACCTGGAAAAAGAAAGGGAAGCACGCGTCGAAAGGCTGCAGTCGTACGTGTACATGTTTGTAGCCCCCCTTACCCCGTGAGCAAGCTGCTACCTAAACGTGCCCGGAGAAGGGGATCTCTGTTGATCTCTGCACACAACTGAAGCCGATGTATTTGACATTACTGGAAACGTTCTTAACTAAATACAACATTTGAAACTGAGCGAGGCACTGGAGAGTAAATTAAAGCTTCTTAGGCAAAATGTCTATGCACTTAAATAATCAACCACTTTCTACGACAAGTTTGGTTAGGAGCAGTCTTCGTGGAAAGCATGTAGGCCACGGCGCATTTGAAAGGAGCCGCCGCTAGAGTGGGGTGTCGATGTTGAGTGGCACTCATGAGCTCAAAAGAGCTGTTTGGATCGAGAGTCCACCTTTCACCCCGAAGATTTTGAACGGCGAGTAAGCAACCGAAGCCTCGCCACAAGAAACAATAAATGCCCAGGTTTCGCTCGCTGTGCCCTGTGTACTTTTGACGAAAACTTTATTCCGCGTTTCCTCTAAAAGGGATATTTGCATACTCCTGTGTGTAAATTAATCACGTACATCTATCCGCCACCAAGTGCGCCTACAAACTTCAATTTGTTTTCATGCGGGCAGTAACATCACGTTTGATCTTAAGCTACCTTTTCTTTAATGTCGAAGATTTATTTGCATGGTGTAGTTTCGGGTCACTTAGTGGCACGGTGACCCTGTAGAAAGTGCGGGTCTATTGATAAGCTGTTAGTTCATCCATATTCTGAGAGCAGAAAGACACACATAAATTATGTTGGCCCAAATGAGCAGCTTACGTACTTTCATAACGGCTGCTCAAACTAATGCATTTGAAATAAATAAATAAATAAATAAATAAATAAATAAATAAATAAATAAATAAATAAATAAATAAATAAATAAATAAATAAATAAATAAATAAATAAATAAATAAATAAATAAATAAATAAATAAATAAATATTTCAGTATTCTCATATTTCTTTCCGATGTTGCCGCTAGGAAACATAGCGGGGAAAGGCTAATGACACCTTCGATCTCACCTATGATGAAGGGTCTAAGTAGACAAGTGATGCCGATGAAGAGGTTGCATAGTCCAAAGGCCATAACTGCTAGCTGTGGTCCAAGGAACTCGGTGAGAAGGACAGGAGTCATAAATATGAGTCCACCGGTCACAAGGCCGAACAGCAGGGTCATCACCACAAAGAACCAGTAGCTGTCCATAAAGGGCATGATGATCATTGTCGAGCCCGTGATGATTCCTCCACTAATAAAGATTCCTTTGTTGTCCATTATTTTCTTGTACGCCAAAATACCAGGAATCGGCTTGCTAAACAGGTCCGATATGCCATACACAGAGAGCAGAAACACTCCATCGCTTATAGACAGGCCCTTGTCCGTGGCGTAGTCAGGAATAATGATAATGAACGTGCTGAACACGAAGAAAAAGCCTACTGCCGAAGTGGTAACTAAGATGAAGTACTGGTTGCCCAGCAGCTTCAAGTCGTTTAACACAACGCGAATGATGTTTCCGCACAGAGAAGCAGTGACGG
This sequence comes from Dermacentor silvarum, assembly GCF_013339745.2. Classification (NCBI taxonomy): domain Eukaryota; kingdom Metazoa; phylum Arthropoda; class Arachnida; order Ixodida; family Ixodidae; genus Dermacentor; species Dermacentor silvarum. The sequence continues at coordinate 47,846,277 of NC_051154.1, read as the reverse complement.
CCCCGTCGTCGGCCAACGGGACCTTCGTAGGCTGCTTCCCGTTGTGCGGGCTGTTGAGAGCAGTGTCGGGCGCTGCCTCCCACAGCGGGGCCAGGGGGCTGGGCTCGTTCAGCTTCCTCAGACTGGTCGCTGGACTGCACCTGCGGTCGAGATGTTCCTCCCGGCTGTGCCACTGCTCGCCATCGGAGACCACCATGCAGAGGCCGGACACGGACACTGCGCACGCACTGTCGTTGTCACCGAGGGCAGAGCGAACGGACATGCGCGAAGAGTAGCGCCTTCCGATGTTGCCGCCGTGCGTGTTGGTGTGTCCGTTCTGGAAAGGGTGGAAGTCGAGGCTCTGACACTTCTCGCGGAGCGGCTCGAGCATCTTCTCGTCCTCGCCGTCTGGCTTGACGTTGTCGGCTTCGCTTTCCTTGCGCGCCGCCTGGGAGAGGGGCGTCAGCAAGATGGAGCCCATGATGCCGTGTAGGATGGTGCTGCCGTAGATGAGCAGCGCTCCGCGCAGCCCGAACTCGTTGATGAGGTACTCGAGCAAGGCGGGCCAGAAAAAGGAGCCAATGGTGGAGCCCGAGTAGGCCACACCGCAGGCTATGGCACGGTGGTTCTCGAAGTGTTCCGTAAGCAACATTGGTGTCAGGTTGCAGACCATCCCCGTTCCGGCGCCTGCGAAAGCCGCATTGGAGCTTTAACGTGGCATTCGTGAAACTAAAAAAGAAAAAAAAAAAAAAAAATGCGTGCGCCTGCTTTTACATATATTGAAGGTCTCCGTCTCGTTTTAGAGGTCGCACCGTTTGACATCAATGCTGTGCTGCTTCTTTCACCCGCCGCGGTATAGCTTAGTGGCTACTGCGTTGCGCTGCTGAGCTCGAGGACACGGCTTCGACCTAGGCCGCCGCGGCCGCATTTCGATGGGGGCGAAAAAACGCAAACACGTTCGTGTATTTAGATTTAAGCGCATGTTAAAGAACGATTCAGACTTAATTTAGAGTCCCCCACTGCGGCGTGCCTCGTAATCAGATCGTAGGTTTGTCACGTAAAAACCCAGAGTTTAACAGTTTGATTTGGGCTGCTTCTTTCGCTTTTTTTTTAATACAGCGATTATTAAACCTTTCTTGCATGATAGATATATGCTATCACGAATACCTCTTCGATTTTATGGCAAATCAGTTCTGCGGAAGCACGCAAGGTGGAGGAAGGTTCGTGAAAGAGAGAGAGAGAGAGAGAAAGACGCCTAACCTTGCACTCGGACGTGCAACGCTTGAAACAGCGAAGCTGGGCGATCGTAGACCAGCATTTTCCGGAAGTGCGCGCGAACTTTTCATCTGATTACTCATGATGATGATAATTTCTTTTCGCGCGTCTCGGACTTACGGCCGTCCCTGCTCGTTGCATAGCGCAGCTTGCAACACCGACACCGCGTTCCAGGAGACCCCCTCCGTGAATGCGTCTCTCTCTCGCTCTCATAGCGCGCAAAACCTCTTCACCTCGCAGAGCACGAGCGTACGAACGCGCCAGCTGTGGACGAAGACGACGACGCTCGAACACAATCATATGGTTCGCATAAATGCACGTTCTGCAAGCGTGGCTCTATAGCCGAATGTTAAAAAAAAGTGGCTCTATACATAGGTTGCACGGACGTCATCGCGGACGCCATCTTTGGGTACCAGCAGGCCGAGAAGGGGCGTAAGCAAGGAACATGACAGCATGACAGCAACAAAAAGCGCGTCTTGCGTCGAACGTCAGAGCTATAACAATGATAAACCGGTGAAAAACAATCGCCGTGAAAAAGCAAAACAGATTGCGCCTGATAATACCTTGCACTGACGTCATCGTAGTCGCCATTTTTGGGTACCAGCGCGGTGAGATATGGCTGCGTGACGTCACATGAATACTATCTATACCTAGTGGTTACGACGCTCGCTTTGGGACCGGGGGTACGCGGGTTCGAATCCCGCCTCGGCAAGAAAGTTTATTTTCTTGTCTTTGTTGGTAGTGTCTTGCTACGCACCACAAATTACGGCTGGATTAAACAGCTTCGCTGTTAAAAAAATGTCATCCACCGGGACTGTACAACACGAAGCTGCAAAGGAAACCCGTACGAGTATTTCAGAAAGCTTCGCAGTTGAAGGAAATGGCATCCTGCTCCGGGGGGATGTCCTCATCTTGGTTCGTCCTCATCTTTTTCTATTATGCACAAAAATTAAATCAGTCTGTCGTATAGACCTGCGCAACGATAAAAACTGCTCACAGTGAAACGCCCCATTCCGCGTTCGCGTGTTTGACATGCTCGATTTCGTAAGCAAAAGGAAGACGCTGTGAATAAACTAAGGTATAGATGACTGTCATAGCTTTTGTAAAGAAATCGTACTGAAAGTTCTCGAACTGATGCAGTCGCTGTCAAAAAAGCTATCCACGTGATAGAGCGAGGACCACAACTCCACCGCGAGACCATTCGGCTCATTTTCAAGGAAGCTCTTGCTAAGAAAAAGATTTACTCCTAAGTTGGGACCATGACGACTACACAAAGGACCAGTCGGCACAATTAGGGATACGGTCACGTGCCATATGCAAAGAAATCTGGTAAACTGTCCGCCTTATTTTCTGAAGTTAATCGGTAATCTTCGATTTATTTTGTTCTCCAGGATGAGATCGAGGATATAGCGTTTCGCGAATGTCGTCGGCGTTATGGAAGAGACGACGGTGCAAAATCAGTGCCCAATGAGTAATTCCAACAAAAGATTTGATCATCAACTGGAGCAGTCAGAACAGTTTATATTACCGATACTAACAGGGACTGTACAAAAGTTTAGCTTAGAGCGCAGTGCTTGCCATGTACCAGCTGCAGACGTGGAACATTATTGTCAGACTACAGTCGGACCACTATATCTCAATTTTTTTCGCTTGTTCCTAATTAAAATTCTCTAAGTGGTGAAACACTCATTAGGGTTTCGTCATCTGAATTCTGCTGGTTTCTGTAACCAGGCACCAAACTACTACTTTTTAAGAGAGGCCTCTGTGTGGGGAGCATTTATCTTGACTGTTCTCTTTTTATACGCAAATAAAGACTGAAACTCCTTTCAGATTATTTGGGCGCAGAGAACTTTTCGCCGTTTTTTTTTCACTCATGATCACAGAATATGTAGAAAAAGGCTCGAACAGAACAGAAGTTAACTGAAAAAAATGGCGTTCTCTGTGGCTATAATTGAGCGTTTCCCTTAGCACTGCCCCTTGTCGTGCTTGATTACGGGCAGAAAGAAGTGTGCTCGTCTAAATGAAGCCACTCTGGCTCGTTATACTAAAAAAGTAATGCGCCAGCAAAACGACAGAGAGAGAGAGAGAGAGAGAGAGAGAGAGAGAGAGAGAGAGAGCAAGGAGAGGAAAGGCAGGGAGGTCAACCAGAAGAGCATCCGGTTTGCTACCCTGCACTAGGGGTAAGGGAAAGGGGAAATAGAAAGAGAAAAATAGGGAGAGAATGAGCACTGAGTGCACGTGAGACGATGTACGGGGACACTATAGGCGGTCTCTTAAACCACAGAGAAACACACAAATGCAATACGGATAAGCATCAATTTTCAGATGTGTCTCAACTTCTTGTCAATCAAGTCAAAAGACATCTGCTATCATCATGCACGCTTATTGGTCAGACAAGAACATACACGTTTATGTTATGTTGATTGACAACGAAGTGCAGATGGTGACGTCAGTTGTCTTTATTGGCATAACATATCAAAGGCATGTCTCTAGGGCCTCGTTTCTGCTATGTTGTTTCTTCTGCCAAGTTTCTAAGTGTTCACGCAGTGGAACGATCGGGAAAAGAAAATTAAAAAGAAAGGCAGCCCAATGTACAGAGACGACGCATGCAAGTGCGCACCATTTTCATCTGTTTACTAAAATTCTTGTCAACCCTGCTGTTTAGTAACGTTAATGAGCAAGGATATACCAAGCAACATAGTAAAATCAAACGGCTGCAACAAGTTATGCTTGGCATTATTCTCGCCGAGTTGATGTACAAAGAATTGTACACGTTGCGAAACAACAGCGAAAAGAAAACAAGTCCTTGAATGACAACAATAGCGCAAAGAAACGTACAACATACTCATTCAAATTCCTTTAAATATTAAACCTTTGAAGATTCTGCCTTAGTCGATTTTATTTAATACAGCGGCATGTCCTTTAATTTTTAACACCCTCATCTGAGCCTGTTCTACACACTCTCGACAGTCGAGGCACCTATAGGAAGGTGCGAAATCAAAGCGCTATTGGGGCATGTGACCGCAGTCCAGTTAGACGAACTCTGGACTCAGTTCCGACATCCGAGAGGCGGAACTGAGTCCGTGATTTTGGTTGCTACAATGAACTTACTGCTCCAGAATGTTCAAGCCCAATCGAGGACACGGGGAAAGCGAGTGGCCACACGCACAGCTTAGTCCGTGCCCTCTATATTGCGCACGAACTCCTTGAACACGCGTTACCAGCAAAGGCAAGCCTGTAGGCTCGTCGCTTGACATGGTCCCGGTAAGTGAGGCTATAGTACTGTGCGTTGCGATTTCCGTACTGACCGTAGAATATGCCCACAAGTACGACGATGACCACGATGTTGTCTGCAAAGAAGCAGCAGCTGATAGCGATGCCTGTGGTGACGATTCCTGTCGTCACGATTGCCCTAATGGACAAAAACCGGCTCAGGGCGCCAGCTATGGGTCCTGCGGAGAAATAAGCAAATAAAGCATGCGGAAGTCAGTTAAAACAGGGTTGTAGTATATTCTGCAGGTATTAATTTCGACTCAACACACCCCATGGTCACATCGTTAGTGATTGAAATTGCAGATTTTTCAGAAATGGTTCGTCCGCTGGCTGGTTAATCGCAGGATGAAAAACGCGTCGCAGCAGGTATTTAAAATTGGTAATACAGTATTTCTGACACAATCATTATAAACTAGCTGAAGAGGAACGGCTCATTAAGAGAGCAATTTCCGAAGCTGTAATCGGCACGTTCCTCATTGTCGAAAGCAAAACTAAAAAATGTTAGAAAACGGCGCATTAAAAGAAACAACTTTGGCAAAAATATAGCTTTCGTCGTAAGTGTTGTAAGTCTGTTGAAAGCTGCCAAAGTAACGATCAGGTAGCGTCGACAGAGTGTAAATTTTCGCTGGCGCAGAGTTCCGCCTTGTTCTGGATTTTGCACGAAAACGAGAAACTACAGAATATGAACAAAATTATGAAGATCCAACGCACGCGTTGAAATCTAAGTGAAGCGAAGCTTTAGTGAAGTGTATAATTTAAAGCTATGCCACTAACGGTGATGCGCACAATTGTTTACTTGCATCATACGCGACGTCTAATCTCATGAAATGCATATGTTTATCCACCACAAAGCTCACAACAGTGATCTCACAACTTCCATATTTATGAACTACGCCGCTCACAAGGTATGGCGAAGTGCAACCGCCAACTAAGGCGGATGCACAGTGTGGGGTGTCTACGCAGCGATACCACGAGTAGGAAGACGATGCATGTCGCTTGTGGAGGTAAATGTCAATAGCATGTGATATGCACAGAGAAGTACGACACATATCTAGCTACATTTAAGGACCTCTCGTGTCGCAATGGCCCATTCTTGGCACCCGTTCTGGATGATTGGCCAAGCAGGGGCACACACACCCAGCGGCATATGCGGAATGACCAAATCAAAGAAAGTCAAGTCAATCAAAGGATCAGTTGAATATAACAGCGTTGTACTATTAAGAGGGCGGTGCGCTTTAGGGATAGCTATGAACTGAACTTATATCTTCAGATTTTATGTAGGCTTTTTTTTTTATCGCGCAGAACAGAAGTGTGTTTGCTGGCACTATTTTGTCGGTCAGCATACAGGTGTTATACTATAAGCCTGTTTCCTGGCGCTTGCATTCGGTGCACATGCCGTGATGGGCCGTCGTGTAACGAACGCCAGGCGTTCTCCTAGGATGAAGTACGAACGCCCTGAACTCGGCTGACAGAAGGCGACTCCCCGGTTTATTCTTGCGTCGCCTTATATAGACTGCCAAGCACAACATCACCTGTTCATCTCGCCACTTGCCTTGTGTACACATCCAGGCACGACATAACATGATCATCTCGCCACTTGCCTTGTGTACACATCCAGGCACGACATAGCATGATCAATGACAGACGTCGCTGTGGCCGCTGGCCGTGTCTCTCACGTGGCGTGGCGCGTGAGATTTGAAAGAGCAATCCCAGCACAGAACCTTCGCATATATATACATAAATATTCTTGCTCACAGACGTTATTCAGCCGAGTGTTCACCCTTCTGTTTCTAAACCGTTGTCAGGAAGTCTTTTTTTTTCATTTTGCCTGTTGAAGCAATATTCTGTTGTTTTGTGCGCTGAGATTTGTGTCTGTTTTATTTTTGCAAGCGTTATAATCAGTTTTATTTTGTAAGCCATCATGCCAAAATTCCCAGTAGGGACTTAAGTATAAATAAATAAATAAATAAATAAATAAATAAATAAATAAATAAATAAATAAATAAATAAATAAATAAATAAATAAATAAATAAATAAATAAATAAATAAATAAATAAATAAATAAATAAGTACGCCAAGATATTGGCCAGCCCTGCAGCCAACGCCAAACCCGGGAAGGCTGACAAGGAAAGCCTATATACGCATAGCGTGAAACACTTGTATTGCGCCGCTGCGGCTAAGCCCAGTAGGCACTCTGGTACAAACGACCTAAATAGGGAAGTTTGACGGCCATATTAATGGCATTATGATGCACGGCAGTGATCATGACGTTGCGCTCGAATATATAAACAAAACAGTTGTTCGCAAAATATCCATCTGAAATGGAGCGGCAGAAGCGCCTCTGCTTAAATCCGACCGCTGCCAGCCACACCACACATGCGCTAAGGGCGAACGGAGTATATCTGTCTCATTTGTGTTCGACAGCGTCCAAAGACGTGTGATGGCTAAAGTTGCCGCTACCACCATAGAGCGAAACACAATTTGGCTCCCGACGACAGGAGCTCGCGAGCGATGAACGAGCGCGTGCGCACTCGATCTGTCAGCACATTAAGCAGGAACCACTGCGTGCACGACTGTCTCGGTGCGTTCCTCCGGCTGCAGCGGACAAGGTCGCACGTTAAACGGCCGCGTTCTGGTTGCCCACGCTTTTTTCGCAAGGTCTCCAGCAAATGCTGCCGCAGCTCTGACCGAAGGTGAATCCTCACTCCGTCATTCTCGACAGACGTGCCTAACGAGCCGCAGCCTGCGGCAGGAAAATTGTGTGTATGTTTCTCGTTTGCGTTTTCGCCGGGATAAAAGGGGCGCTCATATATATATGCGCGTCCAAGCCATCCGGGGCGAATGCTTCGCGACAGATGAATTGCACAACGCGGAAGCGGCCGGCTGCCGACTACCGGGAAAGCCATTGGGCAAACGGTCCGCCGCTTGGGCAATGCTTTCCTTCGACGATACTCCGAGTCGGTTTCTGGGCACACCTGCATACGTGCAAACGCTCCGCTCAATTAGAGTTCTTAGACGCGTGCGACTGACCAAGCGTTGCGGTCATTCCAGCGTCCAAGTGACGCTCGGAAAATTATAGTATGTTGCAAGCGCCTTCGATGTCTTAATGACCGCTTATCGAAGTAGCCTAGGATCTCTTCTCAGGGAAAAAAAAAAGAGGAGAAAAAAGAAAGCCGGTGATATTTAGTGGCATTCGTTGCAACGCATGCGTACAAGCGCTATTTCTGCCCAGCTAAAAATTGTGTTACAGAGGTTGCTTATTCAAATGTGGTACTTTCTGGCACTTTCTGGCTGAATAAATAGCAATTCTCTCGTCTGTGTAGGCTATCATTCAGTCAAATCATTGAATGATTTGACTTAGACTGATTGCATTACTTTACTCGCCCTTAAAAATGTATGGAAGGGTGGATCAATGGTGGTGTAAATATTCAAAAATATTCATGCCTTCGATATTACTTCTTCAGTCCCGCTGAGGAAACTTCTCTTCTCCTGTGAAATAGTCTTGTGGTAGCTATCATTGTATATCTTGCAAAGAACTCCAACAAGCAAACAAGAAAGTTACATCAGATCATAAAATAAATGTTTCCCATTCTTGCTTTCGGTTTTGCCTTTCGTTTTCCTCGCTGTAACACCTAATTTCACTCATCTGTTCAGCCCTTCCCTTCGTGCCTCATTCTAAACACGTATAGCCCGCGGTATACGTGGTTATCATTAGACAGCTTTACTCTCACGTACGCAGAAACTTTGCGCACGCAAATATGTAGAACTCTCATGTTTGCGTGCGCAAAGCTTCTGCGCACATGAAACTAAAACTTTCTAATGTGTTTGTCGGCGTTGCACAGCATGTGGGACGTCAGGGTCCTGTGCATGAGGGCTGCCGTAAGTAGCCAAATTCATATACCGGAGCCTTGAAGTACTTCGTATTTTTGCCTCATTGACAGTTTGACAGTTCGCTTCAGCGAAGACGAGGCGCTTGGTTTCTAATTTTGGTTTCACTCAAGTTTCGTAGTTTGTTTATATTGTTTTTTTTCTTTTCTTTCCTAGCGCGCGTCTATCTTTCGAAGCCGGGCGCATTGCCTTGCGAAGCAAATAGTGGCCGCGCACGCCAGATATCGTCCATGCGTGTCGTATACGTATATACGGTGCCGAAGCGTTCCAGTGCGTAAACGCGGTGTTTGCTGGCACGGGGAAGTGCGCATGAAATTTTGCCGCCAGAGAGATTTTGTTGCATTTCGCGGCCCCTTTTTGTGCCTGAGACGCTGCGATGTTTTATGGGCGCATCTATTACGCCGAGTGCACGCAGCGCGTTCTCCAATGCGAGCGGATTCCGATCGTTCTGCGCAGCGACGAGAAGACCTTCGCAATTTTCCGCCATGTCGTAAAGAAAATTGAGCGTTTTGTCTCCCGTGCGCAGTTCGGTGCCGTAAAGCTATTTACCATGGAGGCAAAAGATGAGCTGTGTTCTTGAAGGGGTGTGGCTGTCGACCCACTCTGCAACCTAACGAGACAGTGACGTATGGGCCGATTGTTTAGCTGAGCGCCGTATTTCCTGAGCAACGTCGGCAGGTAGCAGCACAGTAAGGCACGCTTCTAAGCAGTTCTGACGCCGTAATCACTGCGATGGATACATTCGGTTAAAGAAACAAAGGCAAATGCAGCAGTCTCGTTGTAAGGTGCACCGTTGGTATCTGCGATAGACACGAATAGTGATGGGATCGTGTGGATATATATACGCACTTACGACAGCTAAGCACATGATGTCCTTGCCTCAGTATTCTAGAACTCTAACGGGTACCCCGAAACAATGCGCGTACATGTACTATCTTTTACGCTGCCTCGATATTCACTCTCATGTCGCTCCGAGAAAGTTCAAGCCTTTATACAGCCGCCGTGACTATACGCGATGAAAAGTGTGGAAGGTCACCGACGCGGAGGCCGCGGCCACATTGATTGAAGGCAGCCGATGGGGAGACGAACGCACCACCAACTACCTGCACAGAGAAATTTCGAACGTCCACTGGTACTTGGTGCCAAACCAGCGCTAATACCAATCTTCATGGCCCTATAATAGTCTCGCTGCTACACGAAGTATCGCAAACGAATTCTGATCGATCTTCGGACATAACCGAAAACTGATGACCTTCTGTCGGACGGATCACTGCAGGAAACAAGGGCGTAATTCAAGTGGGAAGTATGTTGACAGACTGACGCAGTTATCTTCCTCACTGTGTTCTATTATTCTTTTTTTTTCATTAAACAATATCATTTTCTTTCATTTCTTCTCTATTACAACATGGGAGAAACACGCCTCCCTCCCCCCCCCCCTCCCCCCCCCCCCCACGCACACACACTTTCATAAATTGCTGCCAAATTCAACACATTTCGCAGAATAAGGAAACCCGTTGAGTCAAGGATTAATATCCATGACCTACGCGACACGACAGGATACTCTGTTGGAGGCGTGCCCACCGGGTATAAAGTATAACAATACATGGTTTATTTACATGCTGTTTTTCTTACTGTTTTTAAGGAGGTCCGTCATTTTCTTAGTACGTAAGTCAGTGAGCAAGCGGGAAATAATTTATGCTCCGGGAACAGAGATAAAAAAGTTAGCAAGACTTCATGCATAAAATATCTCGCGAAGCGCTAGGATCACTTGTCTATATACTAGGCTATACTCAATATAAGACGCTCTTCAGTAGCAGACTAGTAGCCTCTCATTACTTCATGTGCCTCACAAAGGACGAAGTAGGCCGGCGTACAAAGTATGTGCTTGCTTTACGTTTGTATTTCGGTACCAAACTCTACTAGCCAGTTCTTACTATATACTTAAAAAAACAATTTGACGTCTGTATCCTTTAACTGGCTTTACTGCAAAATAACCAGTTTGTAAAGTGTGTTTTGAGTCCTCGAGACGACGATATAGGACGGGTTGTATAGTCACTTGGCACGGTATGTCTGGACGCTGAGCATTGTGCGGTACCAGCCGCTCGCACAGTTCTGCAACCATTTTCGTTCGCCACTCGGCGTAAAAACCGAATCGAAAGCGCTTGGCGTCTATAAAGTACCTTACGAAATTTTCTTTCCATAGTTTTGATTTCTCGTATGCATTGAACTTGTTCTCGTTCATTTCTCTGTTCTGTTTCCACCCTCGTTCCTGTTTAACGTGCATGTGTTCCTTTTCGCATTGAAAACTATATGAAGGACACTCGCGGGACTGGCTGGGCGTAACGCATATCATCACGTGGCATAGCTTAAACACATAAAAAAATGCAGCAAGAAAGAGAGAAGGTTTAATGAATGGAAAGGCGGAGAGGGCTGGCCGGTGGAGCGTGTCTCCGGCCTGCAACTCCACACTGCGGTAAAGACGAAGGAAAACACAGGAAAGTAGATGAGCGGATGAGAAAAATCATGATGAAACAATACAATGAGCTACGCACCTGCTGTCTGGTGCAAAAAAAGAAGCAATGAAATTGTTTTACTGTCCACGGTATTGGAAACCGAGTCTGACTGGCCGGAATGGCAGTTTCTTAGCCACTGGACCATAACGCAGTGTCTGGTGGCAGTGTCTCGACAACTCTGACGATTGTCACAACCAAGCCACCTACCCTCTTCTTCCATGAAACATAAAAGTAGCCCATTGCATATTCATCGTGCCACGTGGAAAGGTTATTTCTCGACAACAAAGAATGAGAATAAGAAGACCGCAATGGTGAAAAATCGAAAGAGAAGAGGAGTGCGCACTGGCGCGTGCACTGTTTCAACAGCGCCCGTCCCGACACGAAATGCTGCCGAGGAAAAGAAAGGAATAATTACACGCGGTTGTCTCCGGAGTTGCGATAACCATCGCTGTCACTGCTTCGCACTTAGTGCGAAACCGTTCTTATTGTTTTCATTTCATTTGTTATCATTATTAATATTGTGTGTTTCCTCCTTACGAAAAACGTCACCCATGTTTTCTGTCAAAATTGAACCTCTATCTCTCATCCAGAACTGCCGTTGAGTCCTCAAATGCGATCAGTACGTCTTCCCGTGTAAGTGCTTCGAATCTGCATAGCTTTCCTATGATGCACGAACGTACACTCACTAACAAAGCCATCGAAGGTGCGTGCGACACCGCCTGCGGGTGGCAGGACTCCCAGTTTCTTTGTTCTCCAGTTTCGCTTCAGCAAGTGCTACTTACTTCCTCCCCCCCCCCCCCCCCCCCCTTCCTGTTGACTGGGCGAAGTAGTGGTAGTGCGGTGGCCTTCTCAGAAGAAGTCTTCCATGTTTTTGCGACCAGCCTAATTATATCACTAGTGTCTCCTATTAAGAATAGCAAACGATATATATATATATATATATATATATATATATAAGCAATTGGCAACTACGGCATCGATTCTAGGAACGCTAGAGGAGAGATGTAGTTAGAATTCGCGGAAAGGAATAGGCTCCGAATAATGAATACATTCTTCAGGAAGCGCAGCAACAGGAAGTGGACCTGGAAAAGCCCTAATGGAAAAACAAGGAATGCAATCCCAGCATAGCGCAGGATGTAGAAGTGTTAGGCAGGGTAAAGTGCAGTGACCATAGGTTAGTGAGGTCTAGGATTTCTCTCAATTTGAGGAAAGAAAGAATAAAATTAGTCAAGAAGAAACAGGCCAACCTAGACGCAGTAAGGGTAAAAGCAGACCAATTCAGGCTGGTGCTCGCAAACAAATAAGCAGCTTTAGAACAGGAAGATAAAGACAACATAAAGGTAATGAATGAAACCGTAACTAGGTTAATCTCAGAAGCAGCAATTGAAGTGGGAGGTAAGGCACCAAGGCAACCAGTAGGTAAGCTCTCCCGAGTAACAAAGGACCTAATAAAGAAACGACAAAACATGAAAGTGGCAAACTTAGATAGAATTCGCTGAACTGTCAAAACTGATCAACAAGAAGAAAGTAAGGGATATTCGAAATTATAACGTAGAAAAGATTGAGGAAGCAGTAAAATATGGACGCGTGCAGCATGAAATCAGTGAGAAGGAAACTTGGCATAGGACAAGGCACGATGTATGCACTGAAAGATAAGCAGGGTAATATCATCAGCAATTTCGATGACATAGTAAAAGCAGCGGAAAAATTCTATCCTGACCTGTACACTTCCCAGAGCAGCCAAGCTACTTTCGTTCGAAGTAGTGATGAACCGGATACACAGGCTCCTTCTATAACTAGTGATGAAGTTAGAAGGGCCTTGTAAGACATGACCAGGGGAAAAGCTGCCGGAGAAGATGGAATAGCAGTCTATTTGATCAAAGATGGAGGAGATATCATGCTTTAAAAGCTTGCGGTCCTTTATACGCAATGCCTCATCACTTCAAGTGTACCAGAGAACTGGAAGAACGCCAACATTTTACTAATCCATAAGAAGGGAGACGTTAAAGAATTGAAGAATTATAGACCCATTAGCTTGTTTTTCAGTATTATATAAAAATATTCACCAAGATAATTTCCAATAGAATCAGGGCAACACTTGACTTCAATCAACCAAGAGAACAGGCTGGCTTCAGGAAGGGATATTCTACGATGGATCATATCCATGTCATCAATCAGGTAATCGAGAAATCTGCGGTGTACAATCAACCTCTCTATACAGCTTTCATAGATTATGGAAATGCATTTGATTCAGTAGAGATACCAGCAGTCATAAAGAGAGAGAGAGAGAGAGAAAACATTTATTGTTCATGAGGTGGGGCGACTTCCCCGTAGGGTGGAGCCCTTAGTTCAGGGCCCCATTGGCTCGCGCCACCCCGCGTGCCCGCTGGATCAGCCGTCGCTGCTCTTGCGAGTCTGAGCTGGTCAGTGCAGTCTCCCAGGAGGAAGGTGAAGATGAAGGAATAGGGGACTAGCCAGGAGGGTTTGAGCATTCCCAGGTGCAATGATATACTGTGGGCTTTGCTCCACAGTAGGGACAGCAGTCATAGAGGCATTACGTAACCAAGGAGTACAGGATGTATACATGAATATATTGGCAAATATCTACAAGGATTGCACAGCAACCTTGGTTCTCCACAAGAAAAGTAGAAAGTTACCTGTCAGGAAAGGGGTCAGGCAAGGAGACACAATCTCTCCAATGCTATTCACGGCATACTTAGATGTATTCAAGCCAAGAGGAAGTATTCAAGCCAAGAAGAAGTATTCAATATTTATTCGACTGGGAAGGCTTAGGAGTGAGGATCAACGGCGAATATCTCAGCAACCTTCGGTTTGCTGGTGACATTGTCCTATTCAGCAACAATGGGGACGAATTACCACAAATGATTGAGGACCTTTAACGAGAAAGTGTACCCCCGCAATACGTACAGCACCCCCGCATTACGCGTGGGGTGCTGTACCATTGAGCTACTGCGACGACTGTTTTCAACGTCCACACTCTTGGGCATACCAGGTGTTTCTGCGAAGATGTTAAGCAAATTTTTTAAAATCGCCTGTGGCAAATAGCACAATTCTGGTCCTTGAGCTGATCCCCTCGAAGAGGTGGACATTACTTGCACGAGTAATCTGAATGTGTGACCAAATAATTATCAAAAATTCATTCGTTCAGTTTTCAACTAATTGCCTTACGGCCATTGCAATTTACAAATTGCAGCCGGAGAAAGTTCAAGGCATATCCACTTGAAAAAAAGTTCTCAGGATGAAACTGTTTTCGAGATATGCGCCATCAAACTTGCGGTAAAAATGCCCTGTCATTCTTCCAAATTTTACAGCGAAGCTGTCTATATGGCTAGGATCCCAGGACGTTTTTCGTGTCCGTCGAGAGAAAACTACCATCATCAATGGCTCATACCCCCGTAAGGCAGAGGCTACAAGCACTCAGCCATCCGGCCCTGAGAAAGTGGATGCCCAGCGCAGCTGTTGAAAACCACCACTACAACTGCTGAGGGGGGTATGCAATGTTTTATTGCTTTAGAGTAACAGTAGTATATATTGCTACGTTGGAGTAATGGGTCCGTACCACCGTAAGGCAGAGGCCACACGCACTCAGCGAAGTGAAGCGAACAGTGCATGCGTTCTTCGGAATTACGCGTACAACATACAGAACAGCACACGTTTAAATAAAGAACAAGCATCCGAACCACATAATCGACGATAAGGCGCTCGTGATAGCAATGCGAAGCACGGAGCGCTCCCCGCATACGTTTCGCGGTAAAGATTACTGTTGCGCAAGCTGCCGCGGCGGCGCCAGCTTTCGACGTGGGGTGTGACGTCCCTAGCCTTTCGTATATAAAATAACCAGCCTATAGCAACTGATTTCGATGTTGTTGGAGCACCGCTATGGGCGGCGGCGTGCTGTCAAATTTATCATTACTCCTATTCCTACCATTACTCTAAAATAGCACTACGACCATTACTCTAAAGCCATAAAGCATCACATGACCTCCTCAGCAGTTGTAGTGGTGTTTTTTTTTTTTTTAAATTGAGGTTTTACGTGCCAAAACCACGATCTGATTATGAGGCACGCCGTAGTGGGGGACTCCGGAAATTCGGACCACCTGGGGTTCTTTAACCTGCACCTAAAATCTAAGTACACGGGTGTTTTCGCATTTCGCCCCCATCGAAATGCGGCCGCCGTGGCCGGGATTCGATCCCGCGACGTCGTGCTCAGCAGCCCAACACCATAGCCACTCAGCAAGCACGGCGAGTGTAGTGGTGGTTTTGAACATCTTAGCTGGACATCCACTTTCGCAGGGCCGCGATGGCGAGTATATTTTACCAAAACGCCGTTTTATGCAGTGAAGCAGAAAAGTAACTGAACCGCCAATGTATTTCTTCACAAAGTTCGGGAATTAACATTTAGAAACAGGTGTCATCTTGAGAATTCGTTTCAAGGGCATCCGCCTTGTAAACTCCCAGGCTACAATTTTGAAATTGCAGTGTGTGCCATCCGTTAAAAACCTAATTGGTGGATTTTTGTTAATTATTCGATTGCACATTCAGATTACTCTTTCAAGTAATGTCCGTCTCTTCGAGGGGACCAGCTCAAAGACTAGAGCTGCGCTATCTGCCACAGGCTGTTTTTAAAAATTGCTTAAGATCGCAGCAACACCTGGGCATGCCCAAGAATGTGGACACGAGAACAGCCGTTGCCGTGTGCAGTTAATTAATAAATTTATTTATTCATTTTTAAATCTTTTTTCTTTCCGGGGGGGGGGAGGGGGAGGGTCTTTGTTTAATTTTTGCTCTTGTGTCTACCTGTCATCTTTATGATATTAAATACCCTTTACCCCCTTACCCCAGTACAGGGTAGCCATCCGGCCTATGCACTGGCTAATCTCCCTGTCTTTCCATCCCTCCCTGGCTTACTCTTCTTCTCCTATACAACAAATCCAACATATTCGACAGACTGAATACGGTCTCTTTCTTTTCCATTTTAGTAAGTTTATAGCGTGTAGTGCTGCAGGCCTAACGTACTGGCTGGAAGAAACGTGGGGGGAAAAGTGCGCATATCCGAGGCAATTAACTACATGCAGGATATGATGACATGGTGTTTTCCGGTGTTCTATGAACTAACGCAGTAGTCACTGTCGATTGCGTACTGCAGCAGAACATCTTTCTGCTACGGGAATAGGCGAGTAAACAGGAGACCGAGCCAGACGAACTGTTATTGTAACGTTGCATTATTGTCGACATGAGGTGTTGCGATACCGTTATTTCACAAGCGACAGTGCTTCTGCGATACAGGAATTCAACGTAAACGATGTTTCGCTGTGTTGCAAGCATTGCTAATACGTTCGCAAGGCAACATTCCATTAATCTTTATATGACACATTCGTATAACGTTGCTAAAGAGTGTGTCTATATTAATATACAATACAACATTGCAAATAACACTCTGCAACGTCACATTCTATGTTGCTTTATCTATGCAAAAAAAGCGTTGCTACTAAGTTAGCGATAGTTGCAGGAAAATGCAAGCATGTTTGCGCATACCACATTCCAGAGTTCATTATTTCTTGTAATTTTGTGATGAACACTGCAGTAACAGATATTTGCAGGTGAGTATTTTACACTGCACTTGGCCTAAAGCCAGTATTTGTTGCCTTAACCTTCATATTTAGAAAGCTTTGGTCGTGAAGAATTATGTGCTGACACATGCAGGGCCGTTCTTAAAAAGGGATGCGCGTTAGTGGAAACATATTTTTGAATAGAGCTTAAGCGCTACGATGGCTTTTTTTGTTTCTGTACTACTGCGGACAATAGATGAGCGATCAGACATCACAGTTTTGCAAATTAACTAAAATTGTTTAATTAACTTTTAGTTACTGAATTTAAGGCCCACGTTACAGTGACAGTCTTGAAGGGAGTCGCTGCACAAATTACGCAGTTTTAATTAAAGCAGCCAGCCGTTGCTGAGGTGCTGCGGACAATTTTCCCCCTTCCTTCGCTGAGATTCTAAAATCGGGCGCACTAGAAGCATTCGGAAGCGATGCAATCGTGATGCTTCACGCCTCGTTTAGTTTCTTTGAGCCAACAAGTTCACCGCGCTACCGTTCCACGTGTTTTATCACGCGAAGCACATCTCGGTGCATCGGCCGGCGTGAGACTGTCGCTTACGACACGAGCGCGCGACGATGAATTAGAGGTTCTGGGAACTGTAAAACCCATCGCAGTGAGTGAGCTGCTTTGCGTCACGACAACGTCAAGCATCACGTGGGCGCGGTCGCGTCTTGCTCTCTCTGTGCGCCCAGTTTATCTCAAGAACGGCTCGCTTGCTTCCAATCGCGCGAATAGTTTTAGTGTCCCGCGGCGCCCTCTGGCAATACCGCCATTTTAATATGGGCATCGGAACAGTAATTGAAATTTAATAAATTTTGGTCAATTAATGAGCAGACTGCGGCTTCTACTCGCCCAAATAATGACCTATGTCTAGACGGGACCAGCAGTAAAGAAAGAATCCTTGTATAGTGGTCAAGTCTTGAAAAATCGCCCGGTTCACAAAATATAAACACACAACAGAGAGAGAGAGAGAAACGGTGTGGGAAAGGCAGGGAGGTTAACCCGAAAAGATTCTGGTTTGCTACCCTGCACTGGGGGAAGGGTAAGGGGAAAAATGACGGAAAGAATAGCGGTGAAAAAAAAAGCAAAGTAACGAAAAAAATTTAAGAAATAGAAAGAAAGAAAACAGACTTTACCAGATGTGCGTTATGAAACAAAACAACTTAAAATACAACGGAAAACAGGGACAAAAAAAAAAAAAAACCTGAGGCTAAATATTTACACAGGATACCGCTATAACAGAATAACCATAGTACTTATGTGACTGGACTTTGTGTTACTGTGGTTTCGAGGTTACTTTTAGTTTTTGTGCGTTTAGGTGATTTATTTTTTATATATCTATGTTAAAAGGAGTAGCTGGCGGCAATCAAAGCTGACAACATCTCTTAAGTGCTATACAATAAAAAAAAAGTCTATCTTTCCACAAATGTACTATTACGCGGCTTGAACGCAGCTTCCTAGAGTAAAACGTTTATTCTGGGACCCTGTGTAGTTTTTTGGGCCTTTTACCAAGCTTAGCTCGTTCAATAAACTATAACAAGTGGCCGCATGCAAATTATTACGTAATGTATCCACTGCACAGTTCTTCTATTCGGTTACACTTAGGAGACGTGACGGAACGCCATAGAGATTGTTTACGGATGTCGCTACCTCGTGCGTACGCCGGCGTCACACCTCTGTGTCGGTGCGGTTGTTGTAAAGAAAATGCTGGCGACGGTTCGCGTAGCTGGCTTGATTTGTTCGCTTACGATATTGCACCACTCTTTCTCGTGAGTTTAAGTTAGCGTAAAGACTCGCTGACATCTCGGTTCGCCAATTTGTCTTCTGAAAACCAGAAAGAAAGAAAAAGAAATTGCTAGCGTTTGTATATTGTGCAGCATATGTGCATCTTTACCACCTTTTGACCCTTTTCGTTGCATATGGATTAAAAAATCGGTCATCTGCCTCACTCGCCCAGCTAAACAAAGTTGGTTAGAAAAAATATTGCGTGTCTTTTGATCTCTTAACAAACTCGTTCACGCTTGGCTAAATGCCAGTCAGTTTCTTGTATTATTATTTTTTTTAATTCTCGTCGCACGCTATATGCCCTGCCCTCTAGAGTCTCTAATTTCCTTTTCTCGGCCCCCATGTTGCCTGGGCGAAGTAGTGATAGTGCGGTGGCGTTCTCAGAGGAAGTCTCGGATGTTTTTGCGATCAGTCTAATGATGTTCCTAGTTTCTCCTATTAAGAATAGCAAAAGAAATATATATATATATATATATATATATATATATATACACGAGAAGAAGAAGGGCAAGCGTAGGGAAAGTTATCTGATGTTATTATCTGTTATTTGCAAGTGCGCAGAAAAGTGATTGTTTTAAAGCAACACGCGGAGATTTGCACAGCTTGCTTTGCAAAAATGGACACACCATTTGTACTTTCCGCAATTATTGTTTCATTGCATTCTGAACTGGCAATCCAAAAACACAGGAGCGGGCTTATGATCTGATTTTTGATGACCGTGCTTGTGGGCATAAATTGCCGTGCTAGCTTTGAAACTCGGTAATTTTTCACTATATGCTCCGTTTCACTGTGAGCAGCCAATGCTACGGAAGCTACGCAAGCAGTCCGATTATGAAGTCTCACTCCGCGCGTTTCGCAGATGTTTTTAATCTGCGATGATTTATACGGGAATAACTACCATCATATATTACAACTACAACTTGCGGACGTAAGGTTACGTCAAATTACACACACGTACACGATGTTTTGGTCGCGAGTGTGAGCGATGCCCCTCCGTTTGTTCGGTGGTAAACTATAGGTTTATATCTGCGTAGCCTTCCAAGCAATAATTACGTCATATGTTGCGACATAAAAGTATAAGGCATAATGTTAGATCAAATTACATTACACTTACCGATATAATTATTTCATATGCGACGAAATATTTCCGATCACGAAGGCGCGAAGTTAGAGAAGTCTCTCTATCCTTCGTGACGTTGCCTGCTATGTATGAAACGAAGTGCGTGTATGTATTATTTTTATTTTATTTTTTATGTCAATATGCAATAGGCCCTACTCTGGCCCACGAATGAGTGGATTCATAACAAAAGTATCAGCAAGAATGGGTACAGTAGACACAGGCGCAATAGCAAGCAAGCAGAAAGAACAGACACTGATAAAGCATCATCACACAATTAAAGCGCGAAATAAATTTGTTATACAAATGCCTATGCAACCATGAGTAGACATACACGACCATGATGTAAGGATTGTTGCAAAAAGTTCTACATAACGATAAAAATTGTGGTCGAGGTTATAGCAAACAACCAACTTAATTCAAGAATTCAAGCGCTTAGGGAAAATTTTACATTTCAAAAACTGATCTTGAAATAAAATTTCAATCGGAAATGGTCCGCTGGAGAAAAGTGTGCTTAAATGAATTCGTCCTGGCGAAAATTGGCTTTAACGTATGCTCCTGTGCGTGTCGAATTCTTCGTGTCGTTAAACGGACAAGATATTATGAATAGGTAGTATCTCTAATTGGCTGTTGCATATCTTATGAAAAAAATGAAAAAAAAAAAGTCAGGTAATTGTTCGACGAAGCTTTAAGGTAGAAACGTTATTGTCCTTAAGAGGTGATTGAGTCAAATCTCTTGTATTTCAGAAAAACAAAAAAACAAATCTTTGCCTTTCTTTGGATACCATTTATATAGCTGCTGAGTATCCTTTTCGGTGTGTTGTTCCAAAATCTCCGAAGCGTACTCTGATCTTACCTAACAAGTGGCTTGTACGTTTCTTAAAAACATAATTCACCAAATGCGGCAGCGCAAACGCCCGGAATACTTAATAAACATGTCAAATCATTAAGTCACTCGTAGATATCTCATTTGAAAACTTCATTGATTTTGATATTTGGTGTTTCTATTAGAATAGACTTGGAATATTTTTTTTTTCACGTAATTCTTACAAGTACAGTTTTGTCGCTGTTCAAAAGCATATCCCAGCCTTCACAGCATCCTTCCACTTCCGAAAGTGCTCTCTGCAGGCCATCATGGTCACCTCTGTGATAGCCTTAAATATCATGCAGTTATCTGTTAATAATTTTATTGAAACCGACTTTGAAACTGCATATACCAAGTCATTTATATATACTAAGAAAAGTAATCACCCTAGAACACTGCCCTGCGGTGCTCCAGAAGTGACCACTAGAAATTGTGAAACGGCATCATTCACATCCACATACTGTGTTCTGATCCCTAAATATACTTTTACCCATTTAGTAATGTATATTTGAATCAGTGCATTCCACTTTATTAATCAGTGTAGTGTGCGGCGCATTGTCGAAACCCTTGGTGAAATCTAAAGAAGATTACGTCCAGTTCCAAAGAAATGTCAAGTATTATTATTATTATTATTATTTGATTTGTACACATATACACACAAGGACATAAATGAATTAAGGAGGTATACAGGGAAAAAGTCACGAACAGTAGTTACCAGTTCGGTGGTAGTAGACATTCCTTATCCTAAGCGCTTCTCGGTAAACATTCCTTTAGTTAAGAGTGTTTAGTTAAAGGTAGCAGACATTACTTTAGAAAAGGAATATCTGCCGGGTGTGCGAAGGTATATGAGAACCATATGACAACAATAGAAAAACTGAAGCCGACCAGTAGTGAAGTCATGTCGTCTTAAATAAATCCTAAGACTAGTACCACTTTCGAGAAATCTGTCCCCAAACTCTGCCAAAAACATGCGTTGGCGCTCCAGTTCAGATCGTCTAGAACTGCTAGATGCGTGAACGCTTTTAAGGAAAAGTTAGCTGGAACGTCATTGCATTTAGTAGCACATTTTCAGAATGGATATCTCAAAGGTGGTGGTGGTCATAGAAGTTTTGCTAAGCAGGCATGATTTAACAACTGCCCAGCTTCAATTTCGCTAATGCAACATGTGACTTAAAGTGAATAAATCAAATCAAGTTCTTTATTGTTTTTATTTTCTTGAAATGCGAGAAGTTGCAAAAAACTGCACCCAGAAGCATCTCTGACTAATTGAAAAGTTAACTAATCAAGTCTCTTAATTAGCTACAACCTACAACCGTACAACAAAAAAGTTTTAGACAATCTCTTCGAAATAATTTTTTTTAAAAAAGGTCATACTACATATGATGTAAAATAAAAACCATTCTTGAGAGCATTCTCGAGCAAAAAAGCAAAGAGCAACGTTTGGTGAAGTGGTCGATAGCGACAATGCATGCAAAAAAATATAATAATTTATGCGCGCCACGTGTTTGCGTGTATGACGTTTCTCGCGCTACGTTTGGACCAATGCCCAATTAAGAGAGGTTGAATTACTACAGAGGACGTACAAAACTCGTAAAAACTAAACAACTGCGTCATCAGCCATAGGTGCTTCAGGGCCGACCTCATGCGGCTCTGAAATACCTTTCGTTGAAGGAGGGTCTTTCCTTTTCTTCTCTCTCTCTCTCTTTCTTTCTTTCTTTTTTTTGTTTCTTTTTGATTGTTTGTTTGTTTGTTCTTTGATATCTGTGAATCATATTGGGGGTCGGCATGATGAAAGATTCCGGCTACTGCTTTATTCTTATTTAACCAAAAACGTAATTATACGTTAGCTGTTTAAAAAAGAAAGAAAAATACGGTGGAAGCAATAAGTAGTTTGAGCTCCAATTTCCACGTAGTCTAAATGTGCACAATAGACACACACACACGCACAGAAAAAAAAATAGATGAGCGCAATTTTCTTGTGGGCAGTGACCCTATAAGTTATCTGCGAATAGTGCTGTGCAAAATTTGCAGATAAATAAACACGCCGTTCTACCAGATAGACGTATTCGTCTCGTTGACCATTGCTCTACAGGAGTGATGTATTGTTTATCCCACTGCAACGAAGGTGGGGGGGGGGGGGGGGGGGTTCACGATGACTTCATCCTGTCAATGACAACATTGTGTCCGAATCAAATGCAAATACTCGAGACAAACGACCTCGCAATATCAAACAGAATGTCGAATATTTTATCATTTCTGAAAAAAAAGTGTAATATAAAGTTTATGTCGAATTCGTTTTGTAAACAAATGATATTTGACACATGGATGTAATACCGTTCGCAGTTGAAGCTGCTGCCAACTAGGAAGTGAGAAGCAACTGGTTTTAGTTATCTGAGGCGTCATGGTAATAGCAGTAATGAAACAAATGAACAGCACTTCACTAGATGCACCTTTCTTAAAAACATTTTTGAAGGGTAGAAGTGTGATAAGATCGCGTCACACATTTGTTTAAAGGGTCGCAAACATGGTGAGATTGATGAAATAATAAATCGAGACAGTAAACTCATGTATAGATTGCCTAACAGCGAGCCATTCTTACTTAATCACTGGAAACTATTGAGCGAAGTTATCTGCCCCGTGCAGCAACTGGTGTCACCGCGCTGTAACCGCAGCAAGATCATTCGGAACATTGCTCACTTCCATCGCTCTCTATCCATCGAGCCTCCATTATGTCTTGCTGTCCCTTATATTTGTAAGAAACGAATGTTCGACAATTTCGAATAGCGAATTTTCGAATAAAATACGAATCGAATAGCAGATACTATTCGATTCGTATTCGAAATTTCGAATATTCGAATATTCGCACAGCCTTATTTTAATCCTTTTTCCGACATTCAAAGTAGAAAACCTGATTTTTTTCTGATTAACCTTCTTGCCTTTCCTTTGTTTATTTCTCTCTCTTGGCGCTCTTTGGCCACAGCTGGGATTGCGCCAATAAACTTCATTAATCATCATCATCATCATCTCTCTCTCTCTCTAGCTATTACACTTCAGGGCGTATTCTTCTTCTTCTTCTTCTTCTTCTTCGTCTTCTTCTTCTTCTTCTTCTTCTTCTTCTTCTTCTTCTTCTTCTTCTTCTTATTATTATTATTATTATTATTATTATTATTATTATTATTATTATTATTTGAAGTTCGCTCAAAGACCATCATCGCTAGCAGCAATGATGGTAATGAGCAAGATGAGCAGGAGGAGATACTTCTTTTAATTTTGTTACTCAAGTTAGCCAAACGTTCTGTCTCTTGGTTTAGAGACAGGCGCCGCCGAAATGTTCAGCATTGGCGTTCCCCGTAGTACTTCTCCAGAGGGTCTCTTCTAGCGTCTGGGGACAATACCATGTGGAACGCCAATGCATTTTGCTGCACGTTTTAAGGATGAAAATTTTGAATTGGCACTTGTGTCTTCTTGATAAAAGGTGGTGCCTTGAAATTATACAGTTGCCACGTGAGCCCTCAACCTACGAGATAAAGTGTTCCATTAGTGAATTCTAGTGCATTAGGTTGGCGATCAGTCCGTACCATTGAGTTATCGATGTCAGCCGCCGCTGTCACTTCGTTTCCGAATACGTATTTTCACCTCTTGATAGCAGGCCTTGAGGTTAAGCTCAAAAAGAGAACGTTAGCTGTCCATCGTCTCCACTGCACCGGTGTCAAGCGCTCCTGCAACATCTTCGCACAATCAGGTGTAACGCGGGCGACACAACCGAGCGCGAAGAGCGGCGACAGCGACGAGGAGTGCGCTCACCTGTCATGCAGAGCGTGGCCCCTGCGAGGCTGAAGGGCCACGATGCCTGCTCGTGGCTGCAGTGGTAGGTGCGCACCATGGCCACGTAGAGCACGCCGCTGGCGCGAAAGAAGCCCAGCACGAACATGTTGATCCAGAAGACAGCCGCCACGATGATCACACCGTGTATCTGCCGCGCACGCACCGCGGGCTTGCGCGACAGACCCATGGCTGCTCCGGCTGGCGCTGCAGGTGAGAGGAGAAACGCTGCCTCAGGCACCGTCGGACCAAGGGCACGCAATCGCACCGCGTCGCGGACGCCGCTGGTGTGAGACTAGGTCCGCGGGGGATGATGCGCGCTCTCTGCCGACTTCGCTGTGCCGGACGATGATGAGGCATGTATGTGATCGTCGCCACAGGGAGAAAGCTCCAACCGACAGTCGCGCGCGCGCACCCTCACCTCTTGGCAGCAGCTGCCTCTCTGCCAGTCGTGAGACCCACGGACCGAAGCTCCCTCTCAGCTCTTGTTCTTATTTTTTTTCTTTCTCCAAGTCGGGCTCTCCTCTCCTACGACAAAAAGCCGTCGCCTGGCTCACCTGGTGAAAGGGTAGGAGGGGCGGAGAGGTGCCGCACCCTTTCAGAATTATTCTTTTTTATCAACGAACGGAAGCTTTCGCAATGAAATGTCAGCGCGAACAAATAGGAGCACCGCTGCAGCGCCCGAACACTGCTCGAGCCTTGCTTCTCTCACTCTCCCTTTGGGTCGTTGCATCAGTAGTGGTGCTGGCACGATCAGGGCGATAAGGACGGCTGCGCTGTTGCTGTGCGTGCGCGTGTGCGCGCGGCTGCGCACGGGTACGCCGGCCATTAACGCGCTAAAGATATTAATCACCGGCAAAGCCAGATAAACGTGGCTGAGATTTCACGCTGCGAAGGCAGAGTCTGTAATAGCACACCGCAACACGTTAGCCACAGAATCCTATTGCAGTTCATGGAGATGGTGGCTACAGACAAGATTGCGATAACCGTGGCGACTGGAAGCCGAAGCTCTCAAGTTTCAGCAGACGCATTGCATCTGTTCAGCAGCCGCTGTTCGTTGCACATGACTCCTTCACAAGCATAGTATCACACGCACACGCACGCACATGCACGCACACGCACGCACGCACGCACGCACGCACGCACGCACGCACACACACACACACACACACACACACACACACAACACACACCACACACACACACACACACACACACACACACACACACACACACACACACACACACACACACACACACACACGCATGCACGCTAAATAAAAAAGGAGGCTAAATATAACTGTAAAGATATGTTATGAAGTTATGATAGACATTCAAAGAAAATAAGAATAGCAACCATTTTATACAAAATCCGTTAAATTTTTTTAATGTCAGAGACCACGACATGGCGAAGCAACAACGTGAACGACCGGCGATTCCCGTGGTACGTGGAGGGACTTTAGTAGGCGCTTGAAATGCGCCGCGATGGAAACGGAAAGGTAGAGAGCATAGGCAGGGAGGGAAAGGGGGAGCTCGTGACATAAACGTGACATAGGCTGTCGGCTTCAACATCGAAGAAGGTAGGGAAGGAATGTTCATTGCGGGCGCTGGTCGAGTAAATGGAAGAGAGTTTCTTTTGCGGGGAGGGTGTCTCTTCTTCTCGCGCCATCGCTCGCAATGTTTTTATTTGCTTGTCTCTGCTAGTAATAAATGGTTTTGAAAAAAAAAAATCTTGCGATAGGATGCTCCCAAGACGTTGCTTCACAACTTTCAGTGCACATAAAAAATTATGCAGGCCCCACACATCGCGGCAATCGATGTTATGCGAAGAACTTTGCAAGTAGTTGGTTGTACAGCGTCGTCTGGTTTTCTGCAAAGCGTTGCCAGACGGACGATTATGTTTGTGTAAGGTGAGCAACTAAAGCCATGACGACGTTGACGACGATATAGTATATATGACGTCTGCAATGGCATGACGACTGATTTGTTGTACTCCGACGAAGAAACGTTATGGCGCTGTGCCGCACAGCTCACGACATAAACCTTATGCAATGTTTATGTTTATTCAGTACACCATTCACAAGCTATGCCGAAGTGCAACCACCAAATCAGGCGTATGCGCAGTGTGAGACATGGACGCAGCGATGTGACGATGCCTAAGCTGATGCTTATCAAGGGAATAATGGCGATGAGAGGAGAGCCATTTTTAAATGTGATCTACAACTTTCGTATTGGCACTTCCTTGGTGAAGCCAATATTTAAAAACTTAGGCAACTAGTTTATGCTAATTAATTGACTTTGCAAAACGAAAAAAAAAAATACCGCAGACTAGGACACGCGATCCTCAACCCCACTGAGTTAGTTTGAGCTTCCTAGCACACTCCGTCGTTTTTAAAACATTGGCTACTTTTAGCTGGGACACACTGTATACAGCTCCGGTGGTCATCCAGCTTCACGGAGTGGAATGGCACTAATTTTTTTTATTTTCTATCCTGCTTTTCGCTTTTTGCTATACTGGCTTCGTTTAAATTCTTTAAGTTCGGTGCTGGTTGATATCTCAGCTGCCAAGCGTCAGCCAATCATTGCTGTTATTCTATGCGTCACGTTTACATTTTCGAACAACAAAAGGGACTAGAGACGGTGGAACTACAACACAAGCACTTACTCGCAATTGAAGAGTGTTATTGAAAAAAAACTTCACATATATACAGATGAGATCACGAATGACGGAGCAGCGCTATGAAGAACCTAACCTAGTAAACCGAAGGACAAACGTACATATACGTTTGCAGGCGATAAGTTCAAATTTCTTATATTGTATCATGGCAGAAGGATGGCTCACGTAGACATCTCCTCTTTTCCGATATTAAGGCCTCTACTAATTTTCGCGTGAGCAGGTTATTAATGCGAAAGCATTATATGCCCCATTACGCAAAAAATAGGTCGTAGTCGGCGTGACCGAAATATGGTACCAGAAATGGGCGACGGCGCAAAGAGTAAAAACATGGCCATGAAATGCTCGGATTGCCGTCAAATTTCTCAGGGAGGTTCCTGTAAACAATGTAAATAAATGGCTTCGATAAGAAAACTTGGTACATTTTGGTCTGGGTGGGTATGGAACCAGGGCCACCGGGGTGCGAGACGAGCACGCACCCCGGACGCCACGGCGGCTTCACGGTTCCGGCTCAATGAAGGTGTGCCTAGTGCGTGCGGGCACGTGACAGCGCAGCCAGTGGGGTGGCGCCACGTCATGAGTATATAAAATGTGCGCGTTCATGACGTTCCGAGGTCTACAAACGGTATAATTCTTTTGCATTCCCACACGTAAGCAGTTTTAAGTGTCTCTGCCGAATTTTTACTTTGGAAATATATATATTTGTTTCATTAAAAACCGACTAGAACCCACATATTCTGCAATATAGGATGGTTTAGATGATTTCGGTGACGCTTGATGCTCCCATTTAGTACGTCAATAAAACGGCCCGATAAGTAAACCTTGTCAAAGCCTAAACGGGATCATGCATGCAACCTCTGAAATGTATTTCCCAGCCTTCTTGCTGAGTTTTATGGGGCATTCAATGTTCTATGATATTCAGGGGATCACACATTTGTATTTATCGATTATTAA
The DNA here is from genome assembly GCF_013339745.2 of Dermacentor silvarum. Classification (NCBI taxonomy): domain Eukaryota; kingdom Metazoa; phylum Arthropoda; class Arachnida; order Ixodida; family Ixodidae; genus Dermacentor; species Dermacentor silvarum. Next base: position 47,818,509 of record NC_051154.1, on the reverse strand, counting down.
CACCAGTGTACCTTAAGCTGGCGTTCTTTTAAGCTGTCTTTACGATTAACGTTGTCGTTTTTTTTTTTTTTTTTTTTTTTTTTTTTTTTTTTTTTTGTTAGCGTGCTCCGCAAACACACACCATGTGTGTGTTTGCGGAGCACGCCTCCACCATGTCGCGTCTTTTTCCTTGCGATATAAAGTACAGATGATGAATGGAAACCAACTAAGCCTCTTATACATCTTGCTGCAATATATTCCATACGTGAACAAGTTATCACATGAGCTAAAGAATATTCCACGGCTATTGGCCTCGAGATCAAGCAGAGTCGCCGCCTGGCGGGCACTGGCTGAACCACAAATAGTGGGGATTGCGCCGCGCGTCGTCTGCTAGTCTCTACGTGTTTACATGTGCATGTACGGCATGTACATCTTTAAATACCGTTTCTTTGGGATTTTAGCACAGTCGTAAATGCTGGTCTGCATTTTTTGAAGGTGTACAAAAGCAATTAGTCTTGCGCTGTCGTCTTTACGCTGTAGTAAGATCAGTGACTGCCCGTGTCGAGTGCGCGATGTGTGATTGTCGCGCCCTCCACTCACCACAAGCATATCAATTATAATATCACTTCGTGTTTCAATTACATAAAAAATATTTTACCTCGTTTGGAACAAATGAAGTGCTAGCAGCGAGACGTGAATGCCGCGCTTTAGTGACTTGTCAGGATGTATTGATCACTTCACAATCTCTGTGATACCATGAAACATGAACGGGGTGGCGTGAACATCACTCAGCAGTATAAAAAATTAATTTGTGAGCATGGACTCATATCATATCGCGTCATACGTCTTATATTACGTCAAATGCATTATGATAATTGAAATTATTGCATGACTCTCGCTTAGTAGTTACGTAACCAGTGGTGTTCTTTCAATGTTGACCCGTGTACAAATTGTTTATCTTTTATTGACCGCCACTCACACGTGACACTATGTGGTTCTGAGAAAACTACGGCGAATTCATATTGCCTTACAATTAAGTCGTGGGTTTTCGTGCTTTGATTAACTGCAACAAGATGAAAGCTAAAATAGAGTATTACATGAGGACCATGTGTGACACGACACTGTGTAGACCCAGGATGTCATCAAACAGAGTTGAAAGGTGGCTATTATAATTTCCTTCCACTATTCCTTGTGGCGTTGTTAGCTTGGCGCAGGACAGTGGCCAGTATTAGCTGAAATAAAACAACATAACGATTTTATCTCCTCAAATAATTACAATTTTGCGGCGTCGATGTCGTGCGCGGAACCGCGAAGGGCGATAAAAAACAGCTCGTCTGAAGTAACCTGATGATCTATATGTATACTACAGTAGCGTATTTAAATGGAAATTGAGACATCCACCCAGTCGTAGCAATTGGTACAAAGGAAACCCGTACGGGTTCCTCCAATTCGTCCATGTAACGTTCTGTAACTCGCAGTTGCCCAGCTATGGCTTAAATGAACGCATTAACCGTTGGGATTTCACAGCACATAAAAAAAAGGAAATGGAGATGTATGCGTACATTTGGTGAATTAGACTGCGTGTCTTAGAGTGCGTGTTTTAGAGTGCGTGATTTAGAGTGCTCTCCCGTCTATATCTCGCGGTCGTCGTCCCCCCCCCCCCCCCCCCCCCCCCCCCCCCCCCCTCCTATAGCTCTTCCTGGCTGCCGATGTGCTTGCTCTAGCTCGCTGGCAATGCGCCTCGCGACAACAAGGAGACCAGGATTATCTACCAGCCATGATCGCAACTTCCATATCACTAGATTATCCCCCGTGAATGTCCTAAACAATAATAGCTATTTTATGTTTGAGAACAACTACGATAATGTCGTATTTCTTAAACACGTTAATCGACTTGGTTTTGGCTATATAGCTCTGTTGGAGGCTCTCAGAACGACGAAATTTGGGGAATTTTAATTGTTTCCTAGGGATTACTGAACCTGTACGGTGCAGTCTACCCTATAAATTATACACATTGCTAATGCGTATCCCGACGATCCACTGTTTCGCGCTTTATATTTCTTCAGTGCGTGTTCGCGATCGATATTTGTATGCATACATACGCATTAGAACTGAGGTATGTATATGTCAACGAAGAAATATTCTATTGTAAATTACTTTTGTGGTAGTTACTATAGCCTTTGAATGTAGCAAATTTATGACAACTACGGCTTCAGAACTTGCAACGGGCCTGAAATTTCCTTTTCACACAGTAACACTCAATTAATTTTTAGACAGGCGCGATATAGACGAGTAGAAAGGAAGAAAGGATAACGAGGCGGCGCTCTCACTAATCAAGAGCATTAATTTTGGTGCAAGAACCAGCGCCTATAAAAAAACGACGCAACAGCACAACAAGAAAAGCGAGAGATAAAAAAAAAGACCGAACATACATGGTACGTGCCGGCATCTTGAACACGCATTAGCACAAGGTAAGGCGTCCCTCCATACTAAAACCAATCCCACGGTCACTAACACCTAAAAGATGAAATCTCCGTTTCCCTCAACGCAATCGAAGGTTGGCTCACGCAGTTCCCTGACTGATGAACGTGAAGAGCTTCCACAATCTCGCGAGTCGTTTGATTTCCATGCTTCAATAGACTTTTCTTTAGGACACTGTGCACTTGTACAGGATCAGCAGTGTTGTCTTTGGTTATAGTAGGCATTGTCTTTTACAGACAACACATGTTACTGTAAACGTCCATTAATACATCCGATATGCTATTTGCCGCCGGATAATGTAACACAGTACACACCCCACGTAACGTATTGCATGAAAGCACTTGTGTGTGTTATAATGCAGCCACCTTCCATTTAACTCTGAGGAACCACTAATTTTATGTGAACGGCGGAACAAATGTTACCTTACTTCTGTGGCGGAAGAAATGCTAGCTGTGCACAGTATTCTCCACAAGATCGAACTACAGGTGGCATTACCATCGGTGCGTAAGTGTTGATAGGCGGCGACGGCGCGCATTGAAATGTACAAGGCAGCGTTCCGCTGTGAACCATTCGGCCTGATTTTTTGGTAATGATACATGCTGACTGGAGTGAACTGATCTTATATTGCCTCCCAATGCTACATTTGTGCACGAAATGCGCAGAATTATTTTTTTTTAATTTACTTGACAGAAGCGCAAACTGCCGTTCAACGGGGGACTGGCACTCAGCCATGCACAGAGTCTCTGTTTGGGCACTTCCTTACGGCTTTTGGTGTATTTCATTTACGTTCCACTTACTCTGGTAACATTGTTTTATTTGATACAGCATTTTATGCGAATCTTGCAGTGCTTAAAAAAGTTCTATATTCCTGTACAACGATGGGGACGTAGCAAGAGCGTCGACCGCAAGGCGTATCAGAGGCCTTTTAGCGCCGAGGGGCACTCCTGAAGCGAACAGTTCAGCAGTGGGCATTAGAACTGTCGCCGATCACGCCGCCCCTCTGCTCTACAGGCCGCTGAAACGCCGTACGGCCGTACGCTCGCACGACGTTATTAAAAGTATACGCGAAGAGGTGGAAACAGGCGTGACAATACAAGCGTTTCGTAGAACTGCAGTTACACCATCGTATTACGATACCACAGACTGATATTATATCATATTATGATATGATATGATATGATATGATATTGTATTATGATACCACATACGAAGGGCGTTGGAAGCAAGCTATCTTTTTGTAAAGGTGGTATTGGCCAGTAAAGCAAATGAATTATCAACTTGTCCTGCGATGGTCGGTTCTTTGTCCAAATTCACACGATACCGATGTTTCCTCTTTCAGAGGCCATTCCTAGAAGCCTGTTCTGTCATAGCCAAGGTGTCAAGTGCATCAACACCTCTCTCTCTCTCGCTCTCTGTGGGCTGCAAGACTTTCGTGTCCCTGTCCTACAAATGTTATCACCTACCCCGCAGATGGGCCATTTCATAGCGGCGCTCTATCGCACACCACGGAAGCCGCTGAGTGGGAGGCGAGCTATAAACACCCATGCTACGCACAAGAATGTAGCTTTGTGCTAGGTCATTTCCCGCAAATTAACGTGCGATATGCATTACCAGGATATTATGACATCAGCAGCCACCGCTCCTCGCGGCCGCGAGCTTTGAAACATGAGTGGTTTCTATGGGAAGCGCCATTTTTTCGCGGTTAGTTTATCGCTGCAGATGATAATGTTTTAAAAACGAAATGTCCAGAGGGGATACACTCTACACGCCCATTCTATTCGCTTGATCGGAGACCAACAGTGAGCACAAAGAAGGCTCTGGACTTGTAGTCAACGAAAACACTTCAAAAAAAAAAAAAAAATTAGGGGGGGGGGTTTACGTGCCAAAACCACGATCTGATTATGAGGCACGCCGTAGTGGGGGTCTCCGGAGATTTGGACCACCTGGGGTTCTTTAACGTGCTCCTAAATCCAAGTACACGGGTGTTTTCGCATTTCGCCTCCATCGAAATGCGGCCGCCGTGGCCGGGATCCGATCCCGCGGCCTCGTGCTCAGTAGCCCAACACCATAGCCACTGAGCAACCACGGCGGGTGAAAACACTTGAAAAACGTGCACTCGTCCCTTAAAAGGTAAATTGTTCGGTCAGAATGGCATTGTACGTGGCACATATTTCATTTCCGGAAGCCAGTGTACTTCAAAACCTTTTTTTTTTAATTTCACCCTTTGGAGCTTGTCCTCCAACAATCATCGTCATCGATCTTCCTTTATTTACGCTTTGCGCTCGATGCTTTCCTGTCAGGAACGCAATGTCACGCTGATATATACGCGCATGCTGTTAGTGGCATGAAAGTACCGCGCGAGTGCACTGTTAAAAAAAGAAAACGCACGCAAGATAGATGGCGATTTCTGTTGGTGGACAAGATAAACCTGAAAGAGCGCAAATGTGTTTTAGAGTGTGATATGGTTTCCTTTTCTCTCTCTCTCTCTCTCTTGTGCGACAATTTTTGGTTTCGAGTGTTTGTAGCGTTTATAACATTTTGAGGTGTTATTATTTATATGACTCGTGATATATTCCTACTTCTCGCATGTGACAAGCAGTAGCTGAAACTACTTCCTGCTGTCAACTTCTCGTGTTGTCATATCATTCAATGAATAAGCTTATTTGTTATTTGTTAGTGGTGCGAGCGCGAATAGAGAGTCGCTAAATGTTTAATGGCGCCCCGCATTAGAACGCAAGAACTGGAGCTAAGCGCAACGGAGTCGCTGCCGCACAGCCTCTCCTCTAAGCGAATCTTTCCTGGTGCCGTCAAATAAATCTTAATTAACAAGCTAGTGAAAATTCTTTCTGACCGAGCATCGTATAGGACACCCAATGTATATAGCACCTATAGTGGCAGAATTTCTGGAATGATCTTGCTATTTTATTTATTGTGAGCTGTGTATTATACAGCATTACATAAAGCGTTATACTGAACTGCAGAGCAGGCATTCCAAAGCGCGTTGCAAGAGTGCGTTTTGCGTGTCAGGATCAGCAGCTAGCAGCAGGGCTATCAATCACGGCGCGCGCTCGCGCTGGCGTGAGCGAAGCAAAATGTTTGTACCACGGGCTTTCCTAACGCTCTGAAAGATTGTTCGCAATAGCGGATCGTTTTTCGCATTTGTTCAAGTTTCTTTATTCATTGAAATGACAGTAAAGGAAGGAGATTTAGATAGAATATACTGGTGAAGGCTACTCTTATATACACGTGGCAATGAATAATAACAATGGTTACATAAGATGGGAGCTAGGTAAAGTCAGGAGTTGATTAGTGCAAGCGCATAAACTAGAAGGAGCACATGAGGTCTCGATGTGACTCGAGATATAAAGATTCATGGAGAAGAATCCTAAAAAAAGAGAGCCTCGTTAGCTTTTTTTTTTCTTTCTTACAATACTCTGGAACTCGTGAAACTTTTTGTATCTGCGGTAATGAATGGGGCTTCATTATTTTACCAGAATTAAATAATAAACCACTGATAACAATAATAATAATAATAAAAGCCTACTGAGGAGATGCGGTTCCCTGCAACGCTGTCCCGCATTCGAAGGCGCACTCTTGTCTACTTTTTTTTTTCTTGTTTGTCGCTCTTGGATGATATGCCGAGAACGAAGCTGCAGCAAGCTGCAACCGTACGCGCTAATTTATCTGAGGGTCCCTACCTCAGCACTTTCGTTCACTCTGAAATAACCAAAAGTAAGTATTAGTAGCAAGATCCAACGCGAATCATTTGATCGACTCCACACATCCAGTGGGCTCTAATATATAACAAAACTTTCATAAATGCAATTCTTTGTTGGGACTGATATTCGAATTCAGTGCGGAAGTGTAGCAAAATGCATTATGCACATCTGAAAATGAACGTGCAAGTGCTAGTTCACTCAACTTCAGTATATCCACACTGACACAGATCATCTGCCGAAACAGTTTGAAGTAACTTCGCGGCCATTACTGTTTCCGATATTCGCTAGTGATCTTTCTAGACAAGTCCCTTCTATCAAATTTTCGCTGATGACTGCGTTCCTACTGCCGTACTGCACTGAAGACTGATCTTGACGGTATTTCCGGTCGGTGCTCAGACCGGCTAATTAAACTTAATAGGCGTAAAAGCCATGCGTGTTTCACAATATTCTTTCACTTCTAATGTCGCCGATGAAAGCCTTAATAACTACCGCCTAGCAGCCATGATTTCTTACAATTAACCTAGAATCTATCGTGGGCAATTCATGCACAACAACACTAATCGCGTGCTAAGGTTTTTAGGTTGCAATGTCTCACGCACCATCGCCCTCGCGAAGTTTCAACTTTACAAAGCTTTGGTAGGACCTAAATTTGAGTATGCCTCATAAAATAACGTGTTACTGCAGGTTTCACAAGTGACACCTTTCCACTGATGCGCTGTGGATATTCGCGCACCTTCCTCTCTTCTTTATACGCATGCTGTCTGCCCCTTATAAACTTTTAATTGTGAGTTAGCGCTTCTCCCATGAATGCCTTCTTTTGTCCATTCTTAAGTTGTGCGCTTGTGAAACCTGCAAGTTTAACTTGGGACCCTTAGGTAACACTAGAAAAGAAACTATTATAATCCGGCGGAAATCGCATCACCCGTCCAATTCTTTCCAAATAATACATCCGTTTTTCTATAATGTTTCCGCAAGTGAAAAAAAAAAAAAAAAACACGTGGCTTACATAACCTCGTATTGCACCCGAAATGTTTTCAACTATGCTTCTCCCACAGAATATTTTGTCTTTATGAGACCCATAAAGATGAATTACTCTATCAGCCATCGTACGTATGATGCCGTAATGATCATCCCCAGATAGTTCGTGTACCCCCACATCATACTAATATTAATTTGTTCGGACTCATTTGCACAGAGAACGTCTAAAGACGCAAACCGCCTTCTTGCCGCCATCGCTGCTAACTAAGAACCTGAATGCATCTGCTAATATTCACATCGGCCCCTCCTCTTACATAGTTCTACCTTAATTAATGTTCTTCTTGCTCTTAATTTGTACGCCAGCTGAACGACCACTGCACCAAAAAAAAAAAAAAAAAAAGTCTGCGAAGACGAAATCCTTTGTGCAACGTGCGCTCGTGTGGGTGCTAATGATTTCATAGTTTTTCTCGTTTTTTTTTTTCGCGGCTTTCGGAATTTTTGCGAATAAACGCTACTCGTAGTTGATGTAGAGCCGAAGCCAGCAGAACGCAGAATAACACACGGCTTCTGCTATCGTTAGCATTCCTCCACGCATGGAATGTTAAGAACGTGGCGCATAGCTTTCCGAAAGCAGGCAAAAATATGACCATACACGAGATATAAAAGGTGCCAAACTGATTATGCAGTGTTTTTTTCTTCTTCTTTATTATTGTGCATTCCCCGCCCTCAATCCTCTCGGAAACAATGGCAATATTAAACCATGCACAGCATGAACTTCTTTTTATCTTTCTTTCTCTTTGTTACACTTTGTCCCTTTTTGTTTTTGAGAGTTGTGGTGTTTCGTTAGTCTTCGTTCTTGCAAAACAAGCATAGCGGTGAAACCTCTCCCAAGCTGCACATCCTTGAAAAGCCGGACGTCTGGCCGTGGGGCTGCTTGTAGCCGTCTTACAAACTGGTTGGTAAAACGTTGACGATAAACGGCAATTGAGCGGCTACGGCGGAAGATACGATGAGCTGGTCGTATGAAGTGGTCACCTGCTGGGAGGGTGTGAAAGAATTTATGATAAAGGCAAAGGCTCGCTACTTTACTGCGAGGGGCTAAGGTTGAAAGACCTATTTGATTTTTCGGTGCGGTTACGCTGACGTTATAGGTATAATGAGAGAAAATGAATCTAGTCGCGCGGTTTGTGTGCTGGTTAGGTTTACTTGATTAGGATCAAAGATAGCGCTAGTGTACTCTAGTTTCGGACGTATGAAAGTTGCGTGGGCGAGGAGTTTACCATGCAGAACAGGGTGTTACGGTAAGGTTACAGTGTAAGTATACAAATACTTTGTTAGCCGAATTTGTGATTTCAGTAACATATAAGGTCTATGTTAGGTCAGAAGAAAAGTGAATGCCGAGATATTTGAAAGAGTTTGCGAGAGCTATGGGGCGATCCTAAACGCGATAGGTCGGAGTTTTCACCGTAATTACGGTGACGGCTGAAAGAGGTGAGAGATGTCTTGTTAAGATTAAGTTACATAAGCCATTTCTCGCACAAGCTTGTGTTAAAAGGAAAGGTGTTGTAGAGTGTCAACGTCAGATTCTTTCGCTATTGGGCGGTAAAATACTCAGTCGTTTGCAACGAGTCTTATGAAGAAATGCCAAGAGGCAGGTTATTAGTATATATAAAAAAAGTTGAGGTCCTTAGTGCGGTACCCTGCGGCATACACCTGAAATTACACGAGACAGAGGTGATGAAAAATAATTAGGAATGACAAACTGTTGGCGGTCGGTTAACAATGCAGAGATCCAATTGCAGACAGAGGGATGAAGGTTAAGTCCTGAAATCTTAAGCAACAGGCGAAAGTGAAGTACTTTAGGAAATGTTTTTTTTTCAAAATTGAGAAATAGAGCGTCGAATAGGAATGTTTAAATCTAGATTTGAATGTAGGTCATGCAGGAATAGGGCAATCTGCGTTTCGCAGGAGTAATCTTTCCTAAAGCCGTGCTAGCGCGATTAGTGTGACAGAAAGCTGACAGATGATAGAAGCCTGGACTCTTCAGAATTTAACATGTATGCTCCATGAGTTTTGGATCACACACTGGTGAAAGATATAGGACGATAGTTATTGCCACAAGAAAGATTAACTTTTTTTTTCCAAGAGTGAAACGATCTTACTAAACCGCCAGTCGAATGGAACTGATCCGGTAGCCAGAGAATGCTCAAATATTAGTGATGATATAAAGCCGGTGATATATCGAGCGTTCTTGAGAACTTTGGCGTTGATACCGTTGATTTCCACATGGTTGAAGCTACAGGCCGCCGGTACGTGCTACTGGCTCTACAGCAAAGCATTTCCTGCAAGCGCGATGGCAATTGCACGCAGGGAAAATAAACCACTACACCGGCGACAGCAAGAGCGAAATACCTTAATCCTTTTTGTTGGCACACCTGGAGGAAGCTGCTGCGAACGCTAGTCGAAGGCAACAATGAAATGTTTGCACAAGGTGTAGGCTGAGCATATAGAGCACTGTTGTCTCTGTGCGCAATCATTAACCGTGATGCATGGGCTGCGTCATCTTGTCTTGGATTGGAAGTGACATGCTGACACTTTTTGTGAGAAGCCCGTAACATATCAGTTGCTAAGGCTTCCAATTTCAATAACTTCAACCGATTATGTTCGCCACTTGCATTCGCGCAGTTGTAAACTTATGTGTCCGGACGCTCGCACCTCGCGGACGCTCGCTGTATGTTGCGTTCTCACGAGCAGCCCCGGTATTAGTTGCAGATAACTGTTTTCGCATCACAATAAAGTGAAAAGTGACCACAGTTGTATTTTGAAAAGACGATTTTTTAAAATTTCGTGATGGTGTGTTAGCGAAACGAATGGTTTTAAGAGAAGAACCTGAACACTGTACCCGAACAAGAGAGGTATCATAGATCACTGTATTAACGCTTACTAAATTACTCTGCTTCTTTTTCTTTCTGATCCTAATGCTTTACTGTTTTATTAAAAGTTAAACCAGTCTTTGATTTTCTGGTTCGTTCAGTGTTTAACCCTGCATGGTGATGCCTGTACGATTTTTTTATCCTGTCCTATCATGTATTGGTTGCAGCAATTAATATATTTTTCTTGTTATTTGTTTTTTATCTAAGGAACACGAGGCAGGAGCTACTGTTTCATTGCTGTAATTTATTCGTTTTATCTCATCTTATTTCTTCGATCAATCGCCAGTATACTGTCGTCGAGAGATTGGCGCGATGAGTTGCAAATATTTTCAGTTCCATCCAAATAAATCAATCAAACAGCAAAAGACAGGTCTACAGAACGGCGTTTGTTAATGGTGGAAACGTGCATCGCTGGGCTAGTTGGTTTAACAAGGTAATGGGGATAAAAACAGCGCATAAAATGACGACGAGAGAATAAACGAGAACGCACACCATGAAGCGCTGCATTTACATTGTTAATGGTGTTAATGGATTTGCACTTTCTGTGCATTTGTAATTTACTTGTTTTAATTTCACGAGTCTTGCTTTTGTATTTTCCCCTGCGCGTCCATCCTGCAAGGATGCCGTTGTTGTAGGCTAGGTACCACCTTCACAAAAACGTTTCCACGTCACATTGGCCCGAGCTGAAAAATCCCTTTATGAATGTGGCAATGGAGATTAAAGCGTAATGCATCATATAGAGGCACAATGAACTAAGAAGCCGACTGATGTCCAAATTGATGAAGCTTGATAGGGGACCAATGAGTCTAACGAACCTGTTGCGACCGTGACCAACAACTCCTTTCAGAATCATGCACTCGTTTCTCTTTAATTTTCTGGAGGCCAGACCTAAGGACTGTTGACAAATACTATAGATGAGAAGAACATATATACATGTTTCAACCGGCGTTCTTGTTGTCTTTCGCTTCTCGTCCGTGTTTTTTTTTGTGCGCTGGAACGATGTTTCATGATGCTATACATTTTTGCGCGCTGAAAATGACGTACGTACAAGGAGCATGAGTGTTCTTAGAGGCTATAGTTAGTGGTGACACACACACACACACGCACGTGTGTGTGTGTGTGTGTGTGTGTGTGTGTGTGTGTGTGTGTGTGTGTGTGTGTGTGTGTGTGTGTGTGTGTGTGTGTTGTGCGTAGCCTTTGGTTCTATAAAAGACAATAGACGTTTTGCTCAGCTTCTTCAAACAATTATCTTTAAACAATAATTATCTTCAAGCAATTCGTTGTATCTTCTTCAAGATCAGGCATATTTCAGGGCACTAAATAATTAGTTTCATCGGCATTAATCACGACAGCTGGACACTGGTCAATAAAGACACTGTCGTTAACACAAAGAACGAACAGTGATGGCCCCAAAGTGCTTCCATGGGGCACACACAACAATGGGCCTGAGATCAGATGACTACGATGATTATCACCCCCTGCGCATCATCGGCAAGTGTCTCCACCGTGAAGACAACACCACAGCGCTGGCCGTACACTATGCTCTTCATGCCTGTGGACCCTGTGTCCAATCTGCGACTCCTAAACAGGCAAGTCCTTTCTGCGTTTCTTGAGGGAATCGCACCAAATGAGATCAAAGACGTGAGAATAAACGCACGGAAGAATGTACTCGCAGTAGACGTTCTACACCGTAGTGCGCTGCAAAGCCTGCGGCACGTAACGGAGATCGACAAAGTGAAAGTGCGATCCATGATTCCTACAGGCTGCAATAGCATTGTCGGCGTCATTTATGATGTCGATATTTCTATACCAACGGACGACTTGCCTATATTAATAAAGCCAACTACTGAAGGCACTCTTATCACGCACATCGCAAGACTTGGCAACACACGTTGCCTGAAGCTTGAGTTTGAGGGAGACAGCCTTCCCTCACACGTCAAAGTTGGCCACGTCCGCCATCCAGTCCGGCCCTACGTACCGAAGCCCCTGCAATGCTACAAATGCTGCAAGATGGGACACGTAAAAGGTGTCTGTAGGAACAATCTCGTGTGCCCACGGTGCGCTGAATCTCATTCGGAAGAAGCCTGCCGCGCAACTGTGTTAAAGTGCCCTAACTGCCATGGTAGCCATGAGGCCTCATCCAAGGATTGCCCGCGGGTGAGGAACGAGCGAGCGGTACTCAAACGTACGGTACGGGACCATTCTACACACAGAGAGGCTGCCGCTACTCTCAGGCGGCGACGACGACATCGCCACCGAAGAGCATCACGAAGAGTTGCATCTACCGATAGAGATACACCATCCTCCGGCAAAGCGGCTACCATACCAACGCCAACTTCCACAAAGACGGACACTGCGACAACGAAGAAAGGGGCAACACTCGCTCCTCCTGAAGAGTGGCCTACACTTCCACGAGCACAACCTGCCTCGAAGTCACATCAAATCGCGCCGCCCTCGATGACATCACAAACCGCTGATACGACAACTGAGGATCGCCAAGTCATAGCGATGTTGAAGTCACTTATGGACGCCATGCGCATTCTACTGAGCAGCATGAAAACGCCGTCGGCGCAGAGCGCACTGCAGGTGCTGGACACCTTGAGTCCGGTACTTGCGGCTCTAGGCTAAAACCACAGCCCGAGAGATGGCGTCGTTTCAAGAGGAGGTCAAGAATGCATCTGTCTTTCAGTGGAACGCAAGGGGGCTTAAGTCACGCATGGCCGACTTTAGACAGTTTGTCTTTACGCACCAATTCCCCATCATCGTGATATGCGAGCCAAACTTGTCAGCTCCCATCACACTGTCCGGGTATGAGTGCTTTATGTCCTCTACCCACGGAGAGTGCAGCAAGATTGTTGTGTTTATACGCCGTGACTTGACTTATGTGCATCACCCAGTGCCTCCTGACGAAGTGAATCAATATGTTTGCTTGACAGTGAAGAAGAAAAAGCTCAGGTTTACAATTCTTGGTGCCTACTTATCTCCAACAAGTCGCCTGGATTGTGAGCGCTTACAGGCAATTTTGACATCGACTCCACAACCGTTGGTGATCACTGGCGACTTTAATGCCCACCATTACCTATGGGGAAGCTCCAAAGTGAACTCTAGAGGCAGAACATTGGTGTCCTTTGCCTCTGAACGCGAACTTTGCCTGTCAAATGATGGAAGCCCCACTTATCTGCGTGGATCAGTGTATAGTAGCTGCTTGGACCTTACCTTCGTTTCACGTTCGTTTTCGAGAAGAGTGCACTGGTTTTCGGATTTAGAAACGCGAGGTAGTGACCACATCCCAACTTATTTGAAGATTGACGGTCTGACTAGCTCCAAGTCCCCCAGAGCCGTCCAGTTCACCGATTGGCCTAAATACAAAATAATCATGGAAGACTGCTGTCGTGACGGTACCTCCTGCAACCTAGAGGGCGCGATAAAGGATGCCATACAAACAACCACGCATTCACCTTTGAAGAGTTCTGCCCGCACCAATTTCGACATCGAACTCGAGAAACTTCGAGCAATTCGCCGTCGTGCGGAACGAAGATATAGACGCACGAAGTCCACTCATGACTTGAGATTGGCTAGACGAACACAAAAGAAAATACAGCGTCATATGAACAAGCTGGCTTCCCGACAATGGGTATCCTTTTGCGAGTCCCTGGATCCGCGAAAACCTTTATCGCTTATATGGAGGACTGTTCGTGGCCTTCGCACAACCTTTGGTCAGCGCCACCCGTTTAAATCTCTGGCACTACATCTACAATGTAGGGAGATTGACGTCGCTGAATCTTTCTGCAGAAAGATTGCTGGCGAGGCAAATTCTGATGGAACGGGAACGGGGACGCTCGACCACCCACTGTTCTCACGCGATCCTCGCATGGAGTGCCCGTTTTCTATGGAAGAACTAGAAGCTGCGCTGGCTTTGTGCAGGCGTTCTTCAGCGCCAGGACCTGATGGCATTACGTACCGTGCCCTGTGTAACCTAGGAGACCAAGCTCGGAAGGCACTCTTGCTCCTATACAACGACTCCTGGCAGACGGGTACGGTTCCGCAGGAATGGAAGTCAAGTCGCCTCATTCCACTTCTCAAAGCTGGCAAGTCGGCTTTGGACATTTCCTCATACCGTCCTATCGAACTTGCAAGTTGCGTTGGAAAAACAATGGAAAGAATGATTTTAACACGTCTGGAATGGTACTTAGAGTACTATGAAATCTACCCAGACGCTATGACCGGATTCAGGCGTGGCCGTTCGTCAACAGACAACGTTGTTGACTTGGTAACATTTGCGCAACACCAGAAGGCCTGTAAACGACTATCTGCTGCTCTGTTTCTTGACGTTAAAGGGGCTTACGATAATGTCACCCATGAAGCCATCCTCGGCGCGTTAGAAGCAGTAGGACTTGGTGGTAAGATATATATGTGGGTGTGCAGCTACTTACAGAGAAGATCATTCTACGTGCACACTGAGAATGGCCCGACATCCGAGCATTACGGTAGCAGAGGAGTGCCTCAAGGCGGAGTGCTTAGCCCGACGCTTTTCAATCTAACCCTCATTGGATTAGTTGACAACCTGCCAAGTACCGTACGACTTTCCATCTATGCGGACGACATCTGCATTTGGGCATCAGGTGTAACACGACTTCAGCTTCGCGCTCGGCTTCAGAAGGCAGCCACAATGACATCTTGCTACCTTCGTCAACAAGGACTTGAAATTTCATGTGGAAAGTGCGCAATGGTGGCATTCACGAGGAAGCCAATGTCTGCTTACGGAATATCAATTAACAGACAACTTATACCATACAGCAGAAGTCACAAGTTCCTGGGAATCGTAATTGACAGAGACCTGTCTTGGACTCCGCACGTGAATTACGTGAAAAAGCGTCTGTCTGCTATCTGTCACCTGTTCAGGTTCCTTGCAGGAAAAAGTTGGGGAGTATCCATACACGGTATGTTACAGCTGTACATGGTGTTGTTCGTTGGATTCCTGCGGTACAGCCTGCCTGCAATATCCAACACCTGCAAGACTAACCTCCGTACGATTCAAAGCATTCAAGCTCAAGCCCTTAAGATATGTCTTGGCCTACCACGCAGTGCGTCAACGGCTGAAACCATTGCCATTGCCCAAGATTACCCAATCACGACGCACATTACCGTTGAGACAATGCGTACGCATCTCAGACACTATGCTAGGACCCCTTCCCACCACCTGGCGAGCCTCACTGCTGAAAGGCCCTGCTCGACATTTAGCGCTACTGTGAGTGCACATCGTGAGTTGTTTACTTCAGGGTATGCACCTGCGGCCAAGCCAGTGCTTCCTCCGTGGTGTTTGAGCCGTCCACAAGTACATATAACGATTCCAGGACTACAGAAGAAATCAGATGTACCGGCCCCTGCTCTAAAACAACTGAGCTTACTCCTCTTGCATGAAAAGTACAGCAACCACGTGCACATCTATACCGATGGATCGACTACGTCGTCCAGTTCTGGTGGTGCGGTGGTTATACCAACGCGAGGAATAACACTGCGGTTCAAGACATCGCATGTCACGACCTCAACGGCGGCAGAACTAACGGCTCTGCGTCGTGCACTAGAATTCATTGATTCTGAAAGACCTACAAAATGGGCGGTGTTTTCAGACTCAAAAGCGGCATTACAGTGCATGCAGTCAGTTCTCCGACGCGGCTGTCATGAACAGTTGACATACGAAACCGTGAAACTTCACCATCACGTCCAACAAAAAGGCCACGAGGTTGTATTTCAATGGGTACCTGGTCATTGTGGAATCAGTGGCAATGCTTCCGCAGACAACGCTGCTCGCACATCACACCAAGAAGAGCTCAGCGTTCCAATTCCACTTTCGAGGACAGACGCCGCAAGGCAGCTTCGACACCTGGCACGCAGTCTCTCACTGACCGAGTGGAACTCGCCAAACTTACGACTTACACGACTGCATCAATTAAACCCCTCACTGCAACTCCGACCTCCATTCGGACTTCCTCGACGTGAAGCTTCGCTTCTCTGTCGCCTTTGGTTAGGAGTTGCCTTCACAAAGGCATACTCTACATTAATTGGAGTGACCGACAGTGCAGCATGCGAGGTCTGCGGCACCAACGAAACTATTGACCACCTGATGTGCCACTGTCCACGATATGCCCAAGAAAGACAAGAACTCGCTAACGCGCTAAAAAACTGGACAATCGGACGCTTTCCGTGCAGGTGCTGCTGGAACACCGCCCCCATCGCTCGTCGGCCCATAAAGCGGTGAAGGCACTTTTGTGCTTCTTGAGGACGACGGGCTTGTGTCAACGTCTGTGACTATTAGTGCACTAACACACGCGTCAGCGAACTAACCGCTCATTTCCCGTCTTTCCTTCCCTCCTATCTCTCCCTGTCATCTTTCTGTTCCCTTTTCCCATTCCCCCGGTGTAGGGTAGCCAACCGGACGTTATCCTGGTTAACCTCCCTGCCTTCTGCTTTTCTCTTGCTTCCTTCCTCACCCACTGCGCATAGCAAGAGTCCATGTTCGTGAAGGGGGAGCAGGCTTTGTGATGCTAACACAGCGCCAGCACGCCCTCATCTTTATTGCAGGTATGTGCTGGATTCCACATAAAACACTCTCTCCTCCCCCCTCCGTCCCCAACGAGCGCGGCACATCTGCGCACAGCCCTGCCCCATACTTCCCGGGAAAGAATATTTCGCTACGCCAGTGTGTGCACGCCACGCGGACACGCAATACTCGTCTCCCCACCTTCTCGTAATGACATGCGCTGGACGTCGGAAACTCTGCGTGACGCCTATTGTATGCACTGAAAGTTACTCTGAAGCTAGCGTTATTGCTTGGAGTAACACTACGCGAGAACGGAGCTCTTTAGTTTACTCTTTAGTTTAGTTTACTGACTTGTCTGCAATACCGGCAAATTTTATGGGGTAGTGCGGGCTGAATTCATTCTCTCGGCCTGGCGTCATTGCACGCATGTTCCTTTCTTTGTCTTCCGTGGGGCGTCTAAAACTGCAGCGCTAAATTCTTGCACAAGGGCGCTCAAAGCGCAGCTCTGTAATATGCAGGAAGGCAATTAGAACCAAGTGTGAACTTAATGACGCCGTTTTAAGCCACGTGGACAGTGGCTTGCGTAGGATGGGCTGTAAGTCAGTAGCAAATGAACTCTGTGCTTTGGTACACACTTTTGGAGTAAGGTGTAGAAAATAAAAGACCGCGCTAATTAGGTGAACCTTCTTATTCTGCGTGTTCCGGTGGAGCGTGTGCGCTTTATTTAAGGGACATGCTCTTTCGGAATGGGCGCTGCCGGCGTACATGACTAAGGAAGGAAGTTTGCTCTGCCTGAACTCCAGGTCGTTACAGCTGCGTGTTGCTTTGGCGCGTTCGGCAAGGTGAACCAAGCGGTGCATTCAGGCGAAAGAGAACGTCATGTTCGCTGGGCGCCATGTGTTTCGGATGCTTTTCATACAGCCTTCTCGTGTTTTCGCATGCGCTGTGCTCTCAGCTCACTGCCACCTACGCTGGCTTCTTATATCGGTGATGTGCCTCAGATTTCGGTGCGTGTCTGTTTATCCGTTTCTCTCTCTCTCTCTCTCTCTCTCTGCGGGCATTCGAGCGTCCGACCAGCGGCAGCCGACTGCGTCGCACGCGTGGTACACACACGTCGCAGTCAACGTATACCTTATACGCTGACGAGGAGCACTGTATGACTTGTTCCGCGAAAGCGAAGACACAGGGTTGACAGTGCCAAAGATGTGAAATTACCGAAAATTTTGACATCGTGAATGAAACCATGAAAAACAAGTTTGTTTTTTTCACCCGAGAATTCTGAAACATTCGAAAAATAACCTAAACTATTTTAGCGCAGCGAAATAATAAGAGCTGCAGACCATGCTGCATGCAAGGAGATGTTTGCAAAGCTTATGGCAAGATTTAACCTTGTATAACCAATAACCCCATTTGTTTTATTCACCAGAGGGCCCGCGAGAGGGCCGTCAGGTTTGACTTGATGGTCCCCGAGTGGGCCTAGGCAGGTGATGTTGAGTTTACTCACGTCTATTGTGGACCGATTAAAGTTGTCTCACTCACTCACTCACTCACTCACTCACTCACTCACTCACTCACTCACTCACTCACTCACTCACTCACTCACTCACTCACTCACTCACTCACTCACTCACTCACTCACTCACTCACTCACTCACTCACTCACTCACTCACTCACTCACTCACTCACTCACTCACTCACTCACTCACTCACTCACTCACTCACTCACTCACTCACTCACTCACTCACTCACTCACTCACTCACTCACTCACTCACTCACTCACTCACTCACTCACTCACTCACTCACTCACTCACTCACTCACTCACTCACTCACTCACTCACTCACTCACTCACTCACTCACTCACTCACTCACTCACTCACTCACATTCACTCAGATATTCATGGCAACTTTTGAAATTCTCACCTACCGACCATGTAAGCTGCTCTTTTGCTCTATTAGGGAATGAGAACACTGCCTGTACGCTTAAGGAACTTTTAAGTTTTTCGGAGTAGTTTTTGCGGACGCAGTGCATGTGTACAGCAGGAAAGCGGAAGCCAAAATCTTTGCTGCCACCCGGCCTTAAAGGGCCCCTCACCAGGCCACATAGCAAATTTTGATTATATGTTGGAAGTGCTGTTGAAGAATGCTCTAGGGAGCATTCTACCGCAAGAATTTTTTAAAATTGCTTCATTAATAGTAGAGATAGAAATATTTCAGTGCAGCGAATAACCCGCGAACTAGGGAGGTGAGCGTCACCGCCAACATCGACACTTGCCCCCGTCTAGCCTCCGCAAGGGAAATCCCTTCCCTGCGTTCTCCCATGCCGGAGCTGGAGGGTCGCATGACGCATACGTCACAGATCCCGCCTTCTTTCTTTTTTTTTTTCTGTCGCTTTTTTTGATGCGCGGGCGCACTTCCGCTAACGGTCGCGTGCGCAACGCTGTTGCGTTGTCTCATTTCGCGCAGCGCAAGATTTTGTGCGCTGTGTGCAAGGACACCTGACTAGCGAACACTGAGGCAGACGCAAGTGGATCACAGAGCATGATTGTGCCCTGGAACACGGTAGAAAATGACATTGTTTCGCTCTCTGCGTGCGCGATTGCACGACATGGGAACAAGCAGACGAAACGGAAGTACATCTCTCTTGCTACGGTACGAAGTAAAACAAAGATACGCAGACATTCGGTTCATAGGTTTTATTATTTCTCTAAACTTTAGTACGTCTATTGAAGCAACAGATCAAAGAAACAACTGCTGTTACCTTGATAATTCTCAAAGTCACGTGTCATCTTGATTGACGTCACAGCACGGCGAACTACATAGGTCTCCGGCTGTGAGCGCGGCGCCCGCGAGGAGAGGGACGCAGGGCGTTTGGTTTGAAATTTCAGCACTTTTCGCGGCGCGTAGCAGTGCAATACTTTGCAGGCTCGATCGTTAGCGCGCATTGTATGCACTGCGCTTGTCAGTTAGAAATGGCCAGAGCTAGTTAGGGGTGCTTTAACAAGTTTAGTTTTGTGTCTATGTCATTCATTTCGCGGGGAAACCTTGACGACTGAGAAAATGAATACCAAAATTTCTTTACTGACTTTCGCGCCTCAACATCGGCGCCAGTACGTGTGACGTCAGAGATTCTGAAGTATTTTCTCGTATTTTGGCGCACGAAAACTTCTCAAAACTCGCTAGGTTGATTCCTTGGTCCTTCGAGAATGCAAAGGTATAGTCATTCCTTTATGACAAACAATAGACCCCCTCAAATGCTATCAAAATCCATGACATCACTACGAGCCGGTGCAGGGAACTTCAGGGTGGCGTCGCTGCCCCGTCTTTCGTTGTTGCGTCTTTTCTGCCCTAGATAAGCCTCCTCTTCTTCTAAACG